>NC_050573.1:249151495-249433995 GCF_011100635.1 Trichosurus vulpecula | reverse complement strand
ATGGAATAATGATTAAGAAGTATAATGAGTAACTATGGTGAATGATTTCTTCTACCCCAGAATGAAAAAAAAGTCATCCAGAAGCCGACATGCAAAAAGGGAGGCTACTGAAAATCCATCATCCTCATCATTACCATCCAGACAAATGGGCTAGTAGCCTCCAAATGTACCTGGCAGTAGACAGAGAGTCACACTTACCATGCAAGTTTCTGTGTTCAGAGGCAGCAAGAGCAGAGGCCTCCCCACAAAATGCACTGGTGGTCAAAAACTCACAATTTAAACGGAACCAGCAGCTACAGTGCCTGCAGTGACAACAATGCTTGTATTGGTACATTCTAGGTCTTGGACTCTGAAGTCCCTAATACTCTGTCCTGAGATGTCATAGAAAGTTATAAGATTCTAACATCCTGAATCTCAAAAATCCAGAGAAGCTTAACCTTAGCAGTTAATCAATTCATGCACCAAGGTGATCTAGGTCAAGTGAATCAAGATTGACTGCCCCACCCAAAAGCCCAGAAGGGGACTGAACCTGGTTCTACCACTAGAGAAATGAGTACACAAAAGAAGACACTGACCATTTTAAAGAATTATTGTAGATTCAAAGATACCAAAAAGCCCCAATCCACAAGGGGAAAATAGCCCCATACCATAACAACTTTAAGCAAAGACTTAAAGGAAAAAACAGTTTTTCCAAAAAGATTACATGGATGCTGAAAGAAAAAGCAAGAATTTTTTTAATTAATAAAAGTTCCATAGGAAAAAATTGAAAGAAGAAAAAACAATTTAGAGGAGAAAGAGATAAAGCTTACACAAGTAACAGACTCCCTGAAAATTAAAATGGAGTGAGTAGAAATCGATGACTCCATGAGACAGCAAGAAATAAAACAAAACCAAAAGACTCAAAATTAAAATAGAAAAAAATGTAAGTGCATCTCCTTTCAAAAAAAAAAAAATTCCAGCTGGAAAACAAGTTAAAGAGAGATCATCTAAATATCATCAGTCTAGCTGAAAAACTATGACCAAAGAAAAATCCTAGATGGTTTATTTCAAGAAATCATAAGTGACAACTCTTCTGGATCTATTAGAACCAGAGAGCAAAATGAACATATAAAGAATCCATGACTCATTGTATGAAAAACAAATCAAAAGGAAAAGTACCCAGAATATCATAGCCAAAATCCAGAGCTTCCCTATCAAAGAAAAAATATTGCCAATAGCCAGAAAGAATGAGTTCAAGTACCAGTGAGCTACAGTTAGGATCAAATAAGACCTGGAAGTTTCTACTGTAAATAAGAAAATAATTTGGAATAAAGTTTTTTGACAGGCAAAAGATAGAGGCTTATAGCCAAGAATAACTTACCCCGCAAAACCAAGTATAATCAGACAGAGGAACAAAAACCTAGACCTTTAATGGCAAAGAAGTGTTTCAAGCATTCCTGAAAAAAGACCAGGTCTCAGTAGAAACTTTAAAATGCAAATATTCAGCTCAACAGAAATCTAGAAAGGTAAATTTACTTGATTGATTAGAAAAGGCTGTATGATGATAACGGGCTATTCTAATGAGGGAGAAGTATCCCTTCAGAAGTTAAATGTCTTTAAAGCATACTGAAGGAGTTTATCAATAAAAACAAAGGAGCTGGGGTTGGATTGTTTCTCTTTTAAATTAAGAGGGGACAGAGAAGGCAGGGTAAAAGAAATACCCAAGAGTAGAAAAGAAGAAAAGGATGGAATATGCTATTTCTGATAATTGGTATGGATGAGAAGATTATACAAGTGTGGAAGAAGGTGCAGGGGAAGTGAACATCAGATGAACTACTCTCTTATCTGAAATGGACAAAAGAGAGTTGAATATACTTGATGTGGAATCACACCAAGCACAACACAGAAAAAAGTGAGAAGGGAGGGAGTTATGGGGTGTTGCTTAAGAAGAAAGAGAATACCATAGTAGGATTAGTCCAGAGTAAACAAACTTCCTAATCCCAAAGAGGAAATTAAAAGAAAAGAAAACATCTGGAAATTAATGGGGTACCCATCGATTTGAGAATGAGTGAATAAATTATCATATATGATTGTAATGAAACATTATTGCACTACAAGAAATGATGAAAGAGATAATTTCAGAGACTCCTGGCATGCAAAGTGAAATGAGCAGGATCAGAAGAGCAATTTATACAATGACAACAACTTTAAAAGACTTAGGACTTCTGATGAATACCATATCTGATACTTTCTATCAGTTTGACCTTAGTCAAGTCACTTAATCAGACTGAGCCTCAGTTTCTTCATCTTTAAATTGAGAGAATTAGACTAGAGGACTCCTAGTACCCTTATACCTCTAGATTTATAAAACTATGACCCAAGCTACTGTAATATCAATGGAACACAAAGATCTTCCCCATCCATTAATAGGCCTATGTGACCACGTGTCCCCTTTTTTCCTGGAACAGGGGCCATGTTCCCAGGTCTAAAGATAGATGTCTATCTTTAGACAGGTATTTTAATCACAGATGTCTTGCTGCTTTGAGCTCTGCCCCGTCTCACAGCTGTGATATATCCTGAGTCACACAGAGCCTTTTGGGGGAGGAACTTGCTAAGGAAATTTTGCTTAGGGGAGGCTTGCTTGTAGGAAGGCTTTCACACCTTTTGATACTAAGCTACCTAGGCACTGAGTCACCATGGTGGTGATGCCTTCTGGCTCTGAGACTATTAGCCAAGAGTGCATATATATTCTGAGGTTGGTATTTTGCTTTTGGGGTTTAGCTCATGGGAAGGACCTTTTGATTCCCTGGATGGGACTCTGAGTAGCAATTTTATTAAGAGACTTCCGACTACTCAGATGTAAATGCTCCCTTGATCTGGTGCTGTATGTAGGTGGTTGTATTACTTTGTTCAGACAGTTGGAGACCCATCTGTTGTTCTTTGTGCTCATTTCTCTGCTTGTATTTTCTCCTCATTCAGGGTACTGACTTTTCCCCTGAACTAGCGAATATAATTAAAGTAAGATTGTTGACCCCTTAAAAGTTGCTCTCCTTTAGAAAAGCAGATCAAAGAACCTGAGCTAGTAGGCCATCCTGGGTGTGCCAGGGTGCTTGCTGTAACAGCTGCCAATTTAGTTTTTAGACTATGATACCTGGCATTCTTAATTTTAGGCATGTATCTTCTGTTTCCTCAATTAAATTTTTTTCATTTTTTTTTAATTAGCAAGCAGTTGTTTTTTCTCCCTCCCACTTCTCCCAACCCAGGATGGGGAAGAGAAGGGAAACCCTTACAACAAATATACATAGTCAAGCAAAACAAATCCCAATATGGTCCCTGTCTAAAAATGTATGCCTCATTCTATGTATTTCATATATCATTTTTCTCCTCAACCATATGATAAGACTGTTGAAGGCGGGTACCACTCCTTATACATCCATTTATCTTCAGTCCATTCTATGGTCTGGTGCTAAGCAGTGGCTCATTAAGTATAGTCATTTATATTAATCATGATGATTTTCCCAGGAAGAAAAGTTATTAACTATCTTAGGCAAAAAATAAATTTGTCCATGAGCTTTTTGGTTGTTTTTGCTTTTTAATAACCTAGATATATTGTTATCTATTCTATTGGGATACCTGTTTACTTTCTAAAATAAAATTTACTGTGCTCTCGCTTCAGCAGATGGGATAATACTTTTTATCAAAAACATTCCATATTTTCTTTTTAATTTTATGCATTTTCCTTTGAACATTTTATCTGTTTAAAAGTGTAGATTGTGGTTTAAATACCCTCAGCAGGATGCTATGTAGGTGGCCCCAATTCAAACCAAAGTCATGGAACATGAGCCAGTGTTTCCATCCCTCTTTTACTCACAGAAAACAGCAGGATAAGCTGCACAGTGCATTCATATTTTTAAATCCATCTCAGAAACACCGTTTGAAGAAGATCCATAAATGTTCTATACTAAACTAACATCATGAATCTGAAAAAAGTTACATAAGCAGAAAATCTATGATTAGGAATATTTTCCACCTTCAATTTGCCTTCCTGTACTCCAAAACTGCTGGATTCTCTATCACTGCAGATTTTTTTTCATATAAAAGCATATGTCCTAAAACTGTGATAATACATTTAAAAGAGAGGCAACATAGCTTGCTTGATGGAAGGTTGGTCTTGGAGTCAGGAAGGCCTGAATTCAGGTTCTTCCTCTCATACATACATACATTCTATGAGACTATGGGTGGATCACTTGCCATGCCCCAGACAACTTTTCTGAGACTGTAAGTTACAGATGAGTTTGCTGATCTGCATGGGTTGGGAAGGTTTTTATACCAAAAATTAAATGTTTTTAAAAGTATTTACTAAATGCTTGCTACATGCAAAGCATTATTCGAAGTGCTGGCAATATAAAGAGAATAATGAGGCATTTCTGGTGTGAGAATCAGAATAGAAAAATGAAAGATAATTCATAGGGGAGAATTAAGCTGAAGGTGCGTGGAAAGACTAAGTGATCCTTAGGATACTGCAGCAGGCCATATGGTAAGACACAGGGATCTAGAGGGTCCAGTGGTAGGATTCATAGTAATGTCCAAGGCTGTGGAGAGTTCAGCCAAATTGCAGATGTTAAGGCCCATTGATCCTATGGGTGCAAAAGGCCTCTATCAATTTAATCATAGGTATGGACTACTCCCCACTTCCAGAATGATATAATACTTTACACCTATGTTGCACCTTTTCCAAGGCACTTTGAAAATACCCAATTCTTTTATTCCTCAAAGTATCCCTGTGAGATTGGCAAATGAGAAACCTGATGAGTGCTTACATGACATGCCCAGGGCAATGCAGCTAATAAATAGACTGCAAAGCCAGAATTCAAACTCAGACCTCTGAGACCTTCTCACAACATCATATTTCATTCACGTAAAAAGGATAAGGCAAATTTATATTCCAATTAGGTCAGTAATTCAGTAAAGATCTTTACTGTTTGGTGTTTGAGTGGTATAGTTAGCTTTCATATTTCCCGGTTTCATTTTTGTTATTTTCTTTAACTTTTTTCTTTTACATTAATGTCAGATCTTCTAGTACCTCTTCCAGATTTCTTCAGATAAGAACATCCTAAGGTCCCAAGTTCACTATTTATGTACTTCTTTATCTTTGAGGTATCCCTCTTGCATTCTATGCTGCTTACTTCCACTCACTTTTTAAGACACAGAGGTATAGTAACATTCTAAACCTATAAGACAACTGTGATGGAGAGAGCTAAGAAAACTGCAGGGAGAAAAATATTATCCATGTATGTCTGCTCTTTCAAGTTACAAGGAAAAAAATGCCACTTCTAAAAATCTGAATCAAAACACATTGCTAGGGGCAGCTAGGTGGCGCAGTGAGTAGAGCACTGGCCCTGGAGTCAGGAGCACCTGAGTTCAAATCCGGCCTCAGACACTTGACACATGTACTAGCTGTGTGACCTTGGGCAAGTCACTTAACCCCAATTGCCCTGCCAAAAAAAAAAGCCAAAAAAAAAAAACACATTGCTATCAGCTATTCTTAGATTATGTCATTGACCTCTTCACATGACTATAATTTGAAAATATTTCACCATTATTTAAATGTAAGGAGAGATTTTTATGGAAACATATAAGTAATCATACAAGTAACCACATGGGTGGGGTTGCTGTAGAACATCCCCTCTCCCTTTACATTTTACAAATAAACAATATATTGTAAATTGTTTACATATAATAATATGCAATATGTAATGCTAACATATATATTATGTATGAAAGATAGTGTAGCTTAATAGATAAAGAGCTAACCTCAGTCCAGGAAGACCTGGGTTTAATTTCTGCCCCTGACATATAGTGACTGTGTGACCATAAGTTAGGTAACCTCGCAATGCTCTGGGCAACTCTCTAAGACTAAGTTGCAAAGAAGATGCCTACTATATTTTACCGCATAATTGTCACCACCACATAATCTTCGCATCCTGTTTTTTTCAGTCCAGAAATTGGTTTCTAATCTTTTATTGTGTAATTATTGCATGGTATAATTCTGATCCTCACACCGCTTAAAAGGTAAACAGAGCAGCAATGTATTTACCAGTGGCATATGGATACACATTTATCTCTCGTGCATTGCAAGCCACAAGCCTAGAATTCTCAGAGCATTCATATTGTCAGTATATTTCCAAAAGCTAACTTGTGGTTTGTTTAGAGTACTGTAGTACTAATGGTATTGTCACTCAACCCAATGAAGAGCTGTTGGCACAAAGAGAGCAGGTGGCCTTCAAAGATGCCATGAGTAAATCATGTGACACATGACTTGCATCTTCCCAATTTTAATGCGTATTCACAAGTATTCCACACATCCTAATCTTGCGCCAAAGATGGTTTAGTAATTAATGATTTTAAAGTATGCCAGCACAATTTAAAAACACACATAAAAGCTTTACATAATGGTTGCACCCTACTTCTTGCAAAAAAAACCTGGCATAAAATCTGTAACGATTATGCAATGAAATATGGTCTGTGCATTAGCAGATAAAGTCTCTTTATCTGGGATTTCACTGTGTCAACAGAATCACACATCTAGTTACTACTGCTATACAATATGGATTGTGATATACCTGAGAAAAAAATATTTATGGAGGGAGACAACCATACTCTTTATTCCCAAGAGATGTTCATAAAACAAAAATAAATATTTTATTGTATTGTTGAGCTGTCTAATGTGGTTGCAACATTTCTCCTTTTCCCCCTCCTCCCTGAAAAAAGAAAATTAGGGATATTAGCCAGGAAAAATAAGATTGGGGTAGGGGATGCCTATCTTCTTTAAGTGCTCCTGGGATAGAAGACCCTTTTATTCCCTTTTAAGAGGTTTTAATAATCTCCCCATTTGTGCTTTGTCACTGAGTGGTTTGTGTTCTCACCAGGAGCAGCAAATGATTGATTCCAGACTCAGAGAATAAGACTGATAAAATGGACAGAAATTACTTTAAAACTGAACTTCAGGCTCTTAGTCATTTGGCAGACTCCTGTTTTCCTCATCTCCTCCAGTGCTTCTGGAACACAAGGGAGACTTTACAGGGCTTCTTCAATTGTTGCACTATAAATTCAACAGTCTTCATTATGCTGTGATCTTATCTGAAGAGGAAGCAAGGACTCCTGGGTGGAAATTAAACATGGGACTGAATAAAGAAAAGAAAAATGCAGAGGTCACACTTCTGGGAAAAGTGGGAACGCCCCCAGAAAAAGGGGTGTCTGGCATGATGGCAAGATACAGGGGAAAAAATTAAACACTAAAGAGGTAGTATGTGAGAGTCAGTTGTAAAGAAATGAGATTTGATCATCTGTACCTGAGAAAATGTGGGAAACTGATAAGGTATGTTTTGAGAAGATATTGTGAATAATGCAAAGGTAACAGAAAGAATATAGTGTGACAAATTCAAAAATTCAAGGAAGTTATTCTGGTAGTTGTTTTGTAGTTATATAGTGTTGAGCTTAACTCATGTGCTTACAGACGTTTTCCTTTTCCCCCTCCACCCTTAAAAAGAAAATTAGGGATATTATCAGGAAATATAAGATTGGTGCAGGGGATGCCTGTCTTCTGTACGCACTCCTGGGATAGAAGACTCTTTTATTCCCTTTTAAGACTTAGAGGTGGAAAGCAGCCTCTTTGACAATACTGTATAACGTTATTATTTCTCAGGCCATCCCTCTAAGAAAAGCAATGTGCTCTAGTGGATAGAATAATGAACTTCGAGAGTAAGACATTGTGAATTATAGTCCGTACTTGATCACTGACTGACCATTAGACCCCAAGGAAACCACTTAATCTTGCAATGTCTTGTGTCCTCATCTGTAAAATGAGGCTGACGGTGGTGATCTCAAATACTCTTGTAGGAATAAATGAGTTTATCTCGGTAATGCATCACCACTCCTCAGATAACAGATACTACATAAGCATCAGGTAGTAGCATTATGTGGGCGCATACAAAAGTTTCTCGGAGGTAAAATCAACCTTCTTATGTAAAAATATCACAAGATATTATGCTCTTTGAAGCTGCATGTGATTTAGGAAGATACAACCTTTATTTTCCCAGATGTTCCAGTGGCACAAAATCTGATGAGGAAAATAAGATCTGTTACTGAAATGGAGGACACCTGGAGACAGATGAATTGGAAAGTTAGGTTGGAACTGAATCATTGAGCTAATACATAAAAGCTGTGGGTTTAAATGTTCTATCTATGCTTCCTCTGCTAATTGTATTTGTTTCCTGCTGTTGGGCCTATTGTCATGGTAGTGTTTTTAATATTAAATATGTGGATATGATGAATGCGGTTTGTTGTCTTTCACAAGTTGAGTCCTTGGAGGACTGTGGACTAGATTTAATTTCAATGGTGGAAAGACTTATGAGCACTCTGTGGGGTGGCTGATGTTACCATGATTTGCTAAACGACCTACTTATTGATCTGAGGGAAAACTGATTGATTTCTGAAACTTACAATCAAAATGTTCTTTCCTCCTCTTCCCTCTTCTCACCTTGTGCCCTACTCAACTAAGGTGACAGCAAGGTTATCTGCTAAATGGGCATACCATCTTTATGTTTCAATCTCCCTTTTTCTCCTGTGACTGGGAGCCTGGTGATATCTAGAAAACTTGCCACCTTGGTAATATGCAATTAAGTACCCCATTAATTATTTCCCAAATAAAATCTCAAATAATCATAATATTTAGAAAATGTTAAAGTAATTTTGCAGGTTAACTCAAGCTCAAACTTTCTGTTTCAACCATCATTATAGAATCATTTCAATAATAATTAACACAACTAATATGGAATCATGGAATCATAAAACTTTAGCACTAGAGGGTGTCTTAAAGACTTTCTAGATGAAATAGGGGAAGAGAAGGGAGGAATTGGTCTGCTCTCTTGACTTATTAAGTGTACAAAATTTAATTTTTCTTTGATACTTTTGACTCTAGCAGTGACTCAAAGCTATTATTTTGAAACTCAACCATCATTGTATAGTATGAAAGCAGTGGATGCTAAATAAAGATGGGACACATATGTATACATATATGTACATATGCATACATATATCTGTCTATCTATATTTGCAAAATTCTATGGAAATTAGATTTTTACCTAAACCCTTACCACATGCTCAAGTTTATTTAAGTTTTTCTGTTTCTCCTACAAACAAAATGCAAAAAAAAAAAAACCTCCCATTCACTCAAAGCTTCAATGAATGGTGTTCTAGTTTACCTGATGTTTGATTATATCATTTAATTAGAAACTGTAAGAAAAGAGTCTCCACATAGATCTACTTCTCATGCCTTTTGTGATAATTAATTTTTCAGGGTTAATCATATGTCCAGCCAGATCTTGTCATTCAATTCATTGGAACCATAATTTAAGTGGTCATCTAGTGGTTTTTGAGATAATCTTCCCAAAGAGCCAATTAAAGGAATGTTAATAAACAAGTTATAATATGCAAACCATCTTTCAATAACTTTCCCATTATTTTCTGTGTATTTTTACATATTAAACTACTAAACAGCTGTATGACATTGGCCAAGTCACTGAAATTTATCACTGATAAAAATGGGTGATTTAGACAATCTCTAAAGTACTCTGTAGCTCCATCATTGATGGATTTTATACTCTAAATCAGGGTTCAACAGACTATATCCCACAGCCAAACTTGTCCTTGCCCACTTTTGTAGGGCCCATTCAACTAAGAATTGTTTGTACATTTTTAAATAAAGCTTTTTTTGCACTGAAAATTTTTAAAACTTCTCTGTTCATAGAGGTACAAAAATGGGCTGCTAGTTTGCTAGTTGAATTTGGTTCTCAAGCTGTAGTTTGCTAACCCTTACTCTAAATAAATAAATGGTTTTATTATAGCAGATCATAATGCATATGATGCATTTAAGATTCCTTCATTCATTCAGCAAATAATTATTAAGCTCAGACTATCTATTTAACATGTAAATGGCTCCTGACTCCCTCTCCCTCTCTCTCTCTCTCTCTCTCTCTCTCTCTCTCTCTCTCTCTCTCTCTCTCTGTTTGCTCATCGAACATGCACTAATACTGGCAGATCAGAGGTTCTGAGAGTGGGCAGACACTGATGCCACTCATTCTCTCAGGGATCTAGGAGTAACCCTTTGTAGGGTTGTTACAGGTTGTTTTAGAGTTATTACCCTTACCTACTACTATACACTGAATCTCCTGAGCTCCTACTGGTGTGCTTCCCATTTAATAATTCAGTGAAAAAATAATAATAACATTTCACTCATAATCTAGGGATTTACTTTCCCACTGATGTACACTGGGGAGGGGCATGAGGACACAAAGTCATAGAGTCATAGATGAGAAGCATATATGTAAGTGTAGATATTGCACAAGACAACTCACCACTGAAGTGGTGTTCTATTTTTTTTTCTTTAGGAGCAGGCTACACAATACTAATAAACAGGAATGTTTCTCCACTAGCTTCTCTGCTCAGACTCTGAGGGGTTCTACCTCTCAAACAGGAAGTGGCAGAGGCAAAACCTTTGCTCCTTTTGTCAGCTCTTTCAATCAACAAATGCAAAATCTGCCTTCCTTTAGTCAACTCTTTCGAGTGGCAGATAACAGTGAAAGATCTGAGGCCTCTTCCAAAACCCAGTCAGAGATCTTTCCTGAAATCAGCTATGATTTCTAAGCCTGAAGTTCAGCTTAGCAACTCTAACAATCTAAAGCAGAATCTCTTAAATGGGAAGGCTTACATCTATCTCATGATGACAAAGCAAAATCTGTTTTTCTGCAACCATAACTAGGCAGTATATATTTATCTCATAGTCATTAAACAATTATAGGAACTGACATTTCTGACTTATTACATTTAAAGTGCCCATTATCACTTATATACAAATTAAGACGGTATGAAACAGGATAATTTGGCCATCTTTACCTTAAGTGCCTTTCCTCTGAGTGATTTAAGTATTTGTTGTTCGGCCATTTCAGTCATGTCTGACTCTTAGTGAGCCCACTTGGGGTTTTCTTGGCAAAGATACCGGAAGGATTTGCCATTTCCTTCTCCAGTTCACATTTTAGATGAGGAAACTGCGGCAAACAGGGTAAAGTGACTTTCCTAGGGTCACATAGCTATTAAGCGTCTAAGGCTAGATTTGAATTCAGGTCTTCCTGACTCCAGGCCCAGCACTCTATCCACTGCACTAGCTACCCTACTATGACCTAGAAGCTAAAGTATTAAGTAGTGAAATAATTTCTCTTTCAATATTTATCAAACAACTATCTTTGGTGTTTTCTTTTTCTCTTATTCAAATTTGAAAGGATCATACCCTTATTCAAAATACTATGCTGGGCATTGAGGAAAATACAAGGTTTAGATAAGACACAATCCCTTCCCTTTAGAAGTTACAATGAAAGAAAGCCAGCCTTGGAGCCTGAAAAACCTGCGTTTGAGCCTTGCCTATGACACATACTGGCTATGTGACCCTGGGTAAGTCAATTAACCTCTCACTACTCTGGTAACTCTGAAACAATATGTCACAGTATAATTGGTCCATGGAGTTTCATCGTCTGGAGTTTTTTTCATCCATGAAATCATAGGCCTGGACTCATCTACTCTCTACCCCTAAAAATAAATAACTATAATATAAAAATGTAAACATTAACTGCTTAAGAGAGTTGCGATACAAAAACTGTAACAGGAATGAAAGGAAAATTCATTACCAACCCAGGAGCCAGGAAAAATTTTTTGGAGTAGATGGCATTTATTTGGGGCCTTGAAGAATGAATAGGAAGAATATAAGCTCATTGAGAACAGGGACTGTTTCATTTTTCATCTTTGTTTCTTCAGCCCCTGGAGGTGAGTGTCTTGAACTCTGAAGTAGGAAAAGAGAATATTAAATAAAAGTCTTTGAACAGAAAGACTGGGAAATGAGAGAAGACTAATTAAACAAATAGTTAAAGAAGGAAAAAATAGCTTTACTATTCTATTAAGCTATTCTGTTACTAGTCTGTACTTTTTTATTCTATTACTTACTATTAAGCTATTACTAAGAGCTTATTGTTTCACACACAGAGAGAGAACGGTGTGAGGTAAACGCATAGAAACAGATGCAGACAGGGTATACTTGAAGGTAGATGATAGCCTTGTTTTCCTTTAAGGGCATTGGAAAGGAGTCATATGAGATGAGATTGAAAGGACAGGATGCAAGCTGATTACTGAGTGCCTACCTCGAATGTCAAGCAAAGGAATTTGAATAGTAGACAGTAAGGAACCAATGATGTTGGACCAGAAGGGTGACATGACCATGAATATAAATGAGAAAAATTATTCTGAGAGCCTTGCGGAGGATTGGTCTCCATTACTAAAGTCTTTCCTCTCTCAAATTCATCCTCCCCACAGCTGCCAAAGTGATTTTCCAAAAAGTATAGGGGCCATGTAGCTACATTCATCTCCCTCATACCCTTGCCTCAACTCAATAAACTCCAATGGCTCCCTATCTTCTCTAGGATAAAAATATAAACTCTTCTGTATCATGTTTAAAATTCATCACAACGTGGCCCCTACCTACCTTCCCAGCTTCTTTATACATTACTCTCTATGAGAGTGAAACTGTCCTTCTTGCTATTCTTTACATATGACAATAAACTCCATTCCTTTTGTGAAGGCTCTTCCCCACACCTAGAATGCACTCCTGTCTCAACCACACCTCTTAGAATCCCTTACTCTCCTCAAGATTCAGCTCATACCCCTACTTCTTCATGGAGACTTTCATGACAACTACCAAATTCTGGTGATTTGGGCGGGTACAAGTAACATTTCTGGAAGGAACCTAAAAAGTATTACTAACAATGATGAAGTCTTGAGATGATCATTGTAAAGCATTTAAAGGCATGGTGCCCGGTACCAAGTAGGTACTTAATAAATGCTCATTCTCTTGCCTTTCTTCCCTCTTCCTTCTTGTTTCTCAAGAAACATGTCCCTTTAGAATATAATAATTTGGGAAATACACAACTGACTAAGAAAGTGACGTTCAGAGAATGGGATTGAATTTCTAGATCATGGATTACAAAACTAGGTGACAGATTCCTAGTCAGAGACCGAGTACACTTAAGGAAGACTGTGTGTCTTATGTGTCTTAGGTGTCTTATGAATCTATTCAAAAAAGTCTTAAACAAAAAAAAAATTCAGGATGGGAAAGGGAGAAGACTGTCTATATTTATACTCCAAGTTAAATCTATAAAAAGTATCCACAAAGAAGGAAGAGCTTCTGAGATATATAGAAATTAAAAAGAGCAAAATCCAAGAAAAGAGCTGAAGTAAAGCTCATGATCTAAAATTGCTATGTGCAAATGTCCAAAGTTTAGACAATAAACAAGAGGAACTTGAGACCCTAATGCAAGAGGCAAATTAGGTACCTCATAGATATCACTGGGATATTGTGGGCTGAAAATCCATCACTAGATCATAGCTCTGTATGTTCATACCTTATTCAAAAGAAACAGGATAGGTAAAAGAAGCAGGCGATAACATTGAATATTAAGAAAGTAAATTCCTGGGAAAATCCAGAAACCAGAACAGGAAAACATGGAGGAGAGTTTGGGAGTAAAATTTAACAGAAAAAGAAAGAGTGGACTTTGTCATTGGGATACACTACAGACCACATGGTCAGAAAGAATACATAGATAAAAATTTGGGAAACATCACAAGCCAGGCACAGAGACAAGCTATGGTGGTGATGGAAGACTTCAATTATCCAAGTATCTGCTGCTAGAACTCTCTCTCTACCAAAGGCAGAACAGAACTAATAACTTTTTCACTTGCCTTAGTGATAATTCCATCCTTTAAAAAAACTGTAAGAATAAACAAGGGAAAATTATTCAGGATCTGATTCTTCTAACAGATAGGAACTGGTTGTTAGGATGGAAGTGATGGGAGCTCTTGAGAGAAATGACCACTCCATCCTAGGTTTTGTGACAAAAAAGGAAAGGAAATGAAGGCATAGCCTAACATGCACCCTAGATTTGGGAAAAGCAAATTTCAGATTCAGAGAAAACATAGGTAGGGTAATACAGAGTAAAATGTTTTAGCCAAAGAGATATGGGAAATGCTCAAGAACTAAATTCTGAAAACAGAAAAGGAATTCTTTTGGGGCCTAAGACCAATCCATACTTTTCTCTGTTGATTTGCATGTAGCAATTTTGACTTTGTTGTCTTCTTCTGAGTTTGTATTTTGATCTTCCCTGTAACCATAGTAACTTTCTATGGTGAGGTTCTTTTGTTGTTGCTTGCTTATTCTTCCAGCCTATTTCTTGATGTTTAACTTTATGTTAAAGTTGGACTTTGCTCTCAGGGTAGAGGGGCCACCATCTCAAGCTTCAGGTTGTTTTTTGTTTGTTTGTTTGTTTGTTTTCTGTGCAGCTATTTTCAGAGCTAGTTCTGGGGATCTATAAGTTTTCCATTCTTCCAACATAGATGGTGGAAGGAAAGGTATGTTTACCACTCTACTGGACTGTGCTCTGGCCTTTGAGCAACCATAAGCACTCTTTTCCACTCTGGAACTAAACAGGGTCCCCCTACCCAGCTGTAAGCTCTGGTATGTTAGAGGTCCTCCTCATCCTGGAACTGGGGCCCAAATCCACATATGGGCAATGCAACAGAGTTCTGCACCCAATGCCAGCAAAGGGACCCCTGTAATCTCCTTCTGACCAGTTGTCTGACCCCATTATTGTCTGTGAGCTAATAGCTCCAGAACCTGCTACTGCAGATTCTGTGACCCCACCCCCACCCCAGGCCTACTGCTGTCCTGCCAAGGTTTAGCCTGCCACTATCTTGCTGGGCCATTGCTTGTATCAAACTGTGTTTCACTCTCACCTCAAGAGAAATCCACAATTAGTAGTCATTGCTATAAATGTGAATGGCATGAGCTCACCCACAAAATGGAAGCAAATAACAGAATGGATTAGAAACTAGAATCCAACAATATGTTTTATACAAGAGGCACACTTGAAACAGAAAGACACACAGAGTTAGTATAAAGGGATGGACTAGACTCAAATATGCTTCAGTTGAACTAAAAATAAAAACCCTCAGAGATAGCAATCATGACCTCAGGAAAGCAAAAATAGATCTAATTAAAAAAGGGAATCAAGGAAACTACATTTTGCTAAAAGGTACCATAGCTGATTAAGTAATATCAAAAATTCTTACATGTTTCTCTGATAAAGTCCTTATTTCTAAAATATATGCAGAGTATAGAATAGAATCAAATTTTATAAAAATAAGAGCCAATCCCCAATTGATAAATGGTTGAAGGATATAAACAGGCAGTTTTGAGAAGAAGAAATCAAAGTGAACTCTAGTCACATGAATAAATGCTCCAAATCACTATTGATTAGAGAAATACAAATTTAACAGCTCTTAAGTATCACTTCACACTTATCAGAAATGACAACTCCTAGAGGAAATGAGGAAAAAATAGATACACAAATGAATACTGGTAAGAATAGTGAGCTGGTTCAACCATTTTTGAGAACAATTTAGAACCATGCCCAAAGGATCATAAAGCTGTATAGAAATACCCAGAAATACCACTCCTAGGTCTGTATCCCAAAGATATCAAAGAAAGGGGACCTATATGTACAAAAATATTTATAGCAACTCTTTTTGTGGTGAACAAAGAATTTAACAGGATGCTCATCAATTGGGAAATGGTTGAACAAGTTGTGACATATTATTGTGATGAAATACTATTGTTCTGTAAGAAATAACGAGGAAGGTGGTTTCAGAAAAATATGGCAAGACCTATATGAACTGATGCAAAGTGAAGTAAGAAGAACCAAGAGATCATTGTGCACGGTAACAGTAATGTTGTGATGATCAACTGTGAAAGACTTGGCTACTCTGATCAATACAATGATCCAAGACAGTTTCAAAGGACTCATGATGAAAAAAAAAATGCTATCCATCTCCAGAGAGAGAACTGATGAACTCTGAATGCAAATTGAAGTATATTTTTCTCACTTTATTTTTCTTGCTTTTAAAAAATATGGCTAATATGGAAAAGTGTTTTGCATGATTTCACATGTATAATTGGTATCATATTACTTGAATTCTCAGTGGATGGGTAAGGAGATGAGAGGGAGGGAAAGAATTTCAAACTCAAAATTTAAAAATAAAAGAATGTTAAAAAAACAAATAAATAATAAGTTCAAATGTTTTTAAATGGCTATTACTTAGCTTACATGCCAATTAAATACTTCAACACTGATTTAGACATCCTGCCAACTTTTATTAAAGTAGACACTGGAGCAAGGCTTGAGCACTTTATTACTTCTTTAATTTGCAGGAATTCCAGATGGAATATATGTATTACATATTCTCTCCTCACACTGAGAAAATAACCCAATAGAAGAAAATAGATCAAAAACTTGAAATTGCCTATCTATTTGTATTGTCTTAGCACCTACCAGGTAAGTGTTATATTGATCATCTGTGGGGAATATGGAGTTATGTGGATGAGAATCACACCAGATGAAAAGGTGTTAATCACTTGCAATCTTCAGTATGGGGAGAAGAAAAGTACTAATTACTTCCATTCCTGAAATATTCCATCTAACTTACTAGATTGTATTCCAAAGAGAATATAGTAGAAAAAGCTGATTAGCATTTCATGCACATAGTAGGCGATCAGTAAGTATTTTTGTATATATGAATGACAGATGTCTTCTATTCTGAACAGTTGAATTTCTATCATTTGCTAACTAGACAAATTGCATCTTAAATAAAATGTATAGGAAATTTATTCTTTCTGAATTTAGGAAAGAGTTAAGGGAAATAAAGAATGTTAGTTCTTTGACCTATTGAAATATGTCTACCTATTTGTACGAAATACAATCTACCTAAATGAAATTATCTGCCCAACAAAACTTAGAATGTCTTTGTTCTTGGAAATGCATACAGTATCTGAGTAAAGACTTAGGTCTGGATTTTTTAGAACTCTGGAGAAAAAAATTTTCATGGACAAATAATCTATCTTCCATAAATCTTTCCCTGAACTCATTAAAATGTTGGTTACCTTCTAATTTCTCAAAGTCTGAATTTGTCAAACCTTCTTTTTCATAGAATCTTAAAAGTTTGATGAAATGAGCCCCCAGCTATCTGATGCAACCTTTACCTAAAGCATGAATCTTCTCTTCAAGATTCCTGACAAATGGACACCCAGCTTCCTCTTGAAAACCTCAGGTGACAGGAAACTCACTATCTCTCAAGGTAGCTCATTCTACGTTAGAATAGTTCTAATTATTAGGAAACTTTTTTCCCCCTTAAATTGAGCCAAATCCTTACAATCCTACTTCCTCCTCTTCCCCCCCCACCCAATTTCTCCTAATTCTGTCCTCTGAGGCTAAATAATAAAGTCTAATCCTTTTCCCAAGTCACAGTCTTTATCTGTCTACAGGATTAGCAGGTGATTAGCAAGTACAATTCTTAACACAGGGTAGGAAAAAGTCTACAAGCCTAGGTAAAATTGGAGTCAAGAAATTAACTGGTAATATAGTCCAAAGATTAAAGCCTAGAATTTACCAGTCAGCGAGTTACTAGATATGGAGGGCTCTCCTGTCTTGTCCTCTCTTCTCTCCTCCTCTCTTTTTCTCCTCTGTCCTCCTCTCCTCTCCCTTCCCCCTACCTTCTCCCTTCCCCTACCTTCCCTTCTCCATTCTTCCCCCTCTCCCTCTTCCTTCCTTTCCTCTCCTCTCTTCTCCTCTCCCCACTTGGGGTATCATGCTCTTATCTGAAGATTCTCTGCCTAACTTTCCACTCCCTCACTTAAATCTAATTCACTTGTAAGTCATGGAATAATCTTCCTGATGTCATGCTCCTCTTTGAGAATAAAGGACAAACCACACAACCACAGAAGATATGGAGGCTATGCAGGAAAATATCATGTGGTTTCAAGAACAACTAAAAAGCCCAGAGGATTGGCATTCATTCAGCTAGCATTTATTAAGCACCTCTTATTGCCCAATGCTGTACTAGGTCTACAGATGCAAAGACAAAACTCAAATAGTTCTTGATCTCAAGGAGCTTGGCCAAAATTAAGAAAATCAACCAGAGACAAGAGAGTTGTACTTTAAAAAAATGATAATTTGCTTCTCATAGGAATCATCCCAAGGTAGCATAATTTTGTGGTGAAAGATGTGAAATAAACCTCATGACCATCACAACTCAGCCTATGGACCTTGATAGGTCTTCAAGGACACAAAGTCACAGAAACTCAGAAACTAGAAAGTAGCCCGGAAGTCATCTAGGTAACCTGTACTTGAATAGAAAGACCCTCTACAACAGCATTTAACAGTGGTCATCCAGTTGAACTCTAGGGATAGAGGTCATCCCCTCCAGGGATAGTAACCTGAAAATAACCCATTCCAATTTTTATAACTAATGGCTAGAAAGGTTTCCACCCCTATCCCCCATATTAGACCAGAATATACTTCTATACTTCTGCAGCTAAACGGAGCAGTGGATAGAGTACTGGGCTTGAACTCAGGAAGCTCATCTTCCTAAATTCAAATTTGGCCTCAGACACTAACTAGATGTGTGATCCTGGGCAAGTCACTTAGCCCTATCTGTCTCAGTTTCCTCATCTGTAAAATGAGCAGAAGAAGGAAATGACAAACCACTCTAATATCGCTGCCAAGAAAACTCTAGATGGGGTCACCAAGAGTTGGACATGACTGAAAACAACCAAAGAGCAACAAAATACTTCTATAATATTGACCAGTTGTGCCTACTTCTGCCTTCTGGGACTAAGTAGAACAAGTTTAATTGATCTTCAACACAGTAGCCCTACAATACACGAAAACAGCTGTCATGTTCTTTTTTTGCATCTTCTCTAGGATAAATCTCTCCAACTCCTCCAAGTATGTGTTGGGTTTTGATGTCCTCACCATCCTGAGACCTCTCCAATGGACACCCTTCAATGTGGTGAGACCATAGCAAGACCCCTGCCTCCCTCATTCTGGACTCTGTAACTCTTCAATACAGCTTAAGATCATACCGGGGTTTTGGTTTTGGGGGGTTTTGTTTTGGCCATCATGACACTCTATTGATTCATACTAAGGTGTAGCTCACTCAGTGCCAAAGTCATTTTCAGGTGTTATTCATCTACAGCTCCCTCAGCTTTCACTTGTGCAGTTGATATTTGCAACCTCAGTATAGGATTTTACATTTAACCCTATTCTATGAAAAAGGGGGCTTGACGAATTCAGACTTTGAGAAATTAGAAGGTAATTGACATTTGAATGAGTTCAGGGAAAGATTTATGGAAGATTGATTATTTATTCAAGAAAATTTTTTTCTCCAGAGTTCTGCAACTTCAGTATAGGATTTACATTTAACCCCAACAAAAATCACAGCCCATCTATAATTTAATAGAGAAGTATTAGAGGATTGCCTGAGGATCAGGAAGGTTACACCATTTGCCCATGGCCACAGTGCTAGTAAGTGCAGCAAGCAGGATTTGGATTCATGATTTCCTGACTCCAAGACCAGCACTCTATCCATTGTACTCTAATGCCTACCATCCCACTAAATTAAATTTAATTAAATTCAGCCTCATTTTTTTAGCCTCTTAAGATCTTCTTCAAACCTGAATCTGCCACCCAACATGTTAACCATACTTCCTGGCTTTGTATTATATGCAAACCGATAAAAAGTTTCATCAGTGCTTTCACTTCCCATATTTACTCAAATGTTAAACAACACAGGGCCAAGAACAGCTCCCTCAGACATTCTTCTAGAGACCTCCTTTTTACTTAACATATCTCTCCATCTTGTCCACAAGAACTGCATGAGATAATTTGTCAAAAGTTTTGCTAAAATTTAGGTACAATTTGTCTCTGGTATTCTTCTCTTCCAGTACAGTAATCCTGTCAATAAAAAGTTAATATATACCTGTTCTTGATGAAGTAATGTAAGCTTTTAGTGATTTCCTCTTCACCTTTAAATATTTACAAACTGTATCTGACAATAAGTACTTGAATTTTGCCAGAAAATGAAACATGAAACTCAAGCCTATGTTTTATAAATTCCTCTCTCTCTCTCTCTCTCTCTCTCTCTCTCTCTCTCTCTCTCCATATCACATATGTATATATATATATATATATATATATATATATATATATATATATATATGAGACAAGATGTATGCATCTACATTCCTTTAATTTTTCAAAGCTCATGGACAATGCTCAGCAAATATACACCCCAGTCCTGTCTGGGTTGTCGTTTGTCTGGACCTAGTGAGTTGAAATTGTGAGCATCAAAGACATCTTTTACAAAGCCCTTTTATATCTTTGATGAAAATGCAGCCATTTTGTTTCTATCCTTCTTCATTTGGAAAGCATTATCCTAAATAGATACAATACAAGTAGCAGATCTCTCAGCTAGGTTCTGATTAGTGCAAGTAATGAATCCCTTAAAGTAGTCATATGTATTCTAATTCTCACTATTGAAGTTATAATTATATGCATTGTTGATAGAATTGTGAACTGATCCAACCATTCTGGAGAGCAATTTGGAACTATGCCCAAAGGACAATCAAACTGTTCACACCCTTTGATCCAGCAATACCACTACTAGGTCTGTAACCAAAGAGGTCAAAAAAGGTGTTGGCAGGGGGAAGGATCTACTTGTATGAAAAATACTTACAGCAACTCTTTTTGTGGTGGCAAAGCATTGGAAATTGAGAGATGCCCATCAATTGAGTAATGGCTGAACAAGTTGTGGTATATGAATGTAATGGCATACTAGTGGGCTAGAAGCAATGACAAGCAGGTGGGTTTCAGAAAAACCTCAAAAGACTTACATAAACTGATGCAAAGTGAAGTGAGCAGAACCAGAATATTGTACACAATAGCAGCAAAATTGTACAATGAGCAACTACAAATGACTTAGCTATTCTCAGCAATACAATGATCCAAGACAATTCCAAAGGACTCCTGAGGAGAAATGCTATTCATGTCCAGAGAAAGAACTGATGGAGTCTGAAGGCAAATCGAAGCATACTATTTTCACTTTATTTTTTCATGGTTTATTTCTTTTGGTCTGTGTTTTCTTTCGCAACATGACTAATATAGAATTACCTTTTACATGATTACACACATATAATCTATATCAAATTGCTTGCCATCTTAGGAAGGAAGGAGAGAGAAAATTCTGAACTCAAAAAAATCTTTTCAATGAATGTTAAAATTTGTCTGTACACGTAATTGAAAAAAATAAAATATCATTAAAAATAAATTATAATTATGTAAAGCCTGGTCATTGGTTCCAGCCCAATGAAAATATTCAGTGTGAATTCAAATAATGAGACCATTTCAAAGGATTCATTATTTATACTAATTAAGAACTGCATGAACAGAGATGCTTCACTTACTTTATCATTATTCCATCAACTCTAAACAATGATTCTCTTCCTTCTTTATCTTTTTCTTTATCCCATAGCTTTAAATCATAGCTTTAACTCTAGGGTTTTTATCTTATTTTGTTTTGTTCTTAAAGAAGCCTTTACCACTAGGAAACATCGAATAGCTAAGCAGATTCCTTGCCAGTGAGGAATTTACCTTTCAAATAAATAGCTTTTGGAACACCTTGACTGATCTAGTTACTTTTAAGCCAGTCTAAAGTTTGTGACATTTGATGATAGTAATAACACATCCTAGTACAGCACTTTACCCATACTGACCTCTTCTCACCCAATAATCACTAGATTTAAAACTGTGAAACTCCCACATTTTTTTCAGCTACTCCCATATGTAGATTTTTTGAGATTTAGGATACTAAAGTACTTCAGCTGAAAGGCCAACAGTAAGTCTAAATGTTTTATTGAGAAGTCTAGAGGAGTTTTCCCAGGAACACACCCTGTGGTAGTGAGGAGAAGGGAAGATGATGCTGTAGAATCTCCTGCTGAGCTTTTTAAGGGTGCTAAATGCTATTTATTTTGCGTGTTTCATTTATTTGTTCATTTATTTATAAATGTACATTCATCTCCCCCTATATTTGTAGGTCCCTCGAGGACAAAAATGGCTGCATTTTTTTTTAGTTTGTATACACAGCATTTGGCACATAGTAGGCACTTAGTAAATGTTTACCGGATTGATTGACTTATAAAACAGTGGGATGTGTTACTCATTCTAGTGCCCTTCAAAACTAAGCTCAAATGCCTCCTCCTGCAAAAGACCTTTCCTGATTCCACCCTCCTCACCCCTGCTAGTGTAGTGCCTCCATCCTAAAATGATGTGGTCTTTATTTTGCATATTTTATTTGTTTATAAATAAATATATATTATATTATATTACATATATATAAATATATTGTCTCCCTCTATATTAGTATGCTCCTTGAGGGTAGAAATTGTTTCTTTTTTTTTAGTTTGTATCCACAGAACTTGGCACATAGAAGGCACTTAATAAATATTTGCCAGATTGACTTGTAAAACAGTAATGGGAAATGTCAAATATATAGATATTGGTTGGAGCGTACTCCGTCCAAACTAATTAACTCTAAGGTGCTTTAGTGATAATGTCTTTCCCGAAAAGGTGAAAGAAGCAAATCAAGGCAATTGGTATTCTGGACCTCATTTTGACCACCGGCTAAAAACCTAATGAAGGGGAACCTATTATGAAGTAGCCGTTCCATCTCAGGGTTTATTATAGATAAGGAGGAGAAGGTCAGGCATCATGTGCCATTCACCCTAGGTTTGGAAAAAGCAGATTTCAAAGAGTTCAGAAGATAGATAAATAAGATAGCATGAACCAAAATTTACAGAGAAAGTCGATTCAAAGGAGATGGGATACTGTCAAAAGTGAAATTCTGATCACAAAACATAAATTATTTCAATAAGAAAAAAATAGTTTTCTAAAGAGGCTGATATGAACTCATGAGCCAACTTGAATCTTTGAAATATGTGCACAAGATATGAACAAATGAAGGTAACTGAGAATGAATAAAAAACAGAGTACTGACATTATCCTTACAGAAGAACTAAAAACCCAGAACATGCTGAGGCTGCTAATGCATGCCACAGTCAACAGAGAAGGATATTTTTTAAAGCTATCATTCCAGCTGAAGGTTGGTTATGTTGATTTCGTTCCTGGGAGAGTTCTAAACTACAATGTCAAAGTACTAATTACCGAGCTTTCTAAAAGAGTTAATCAGTAAACATTCTTTAAACACTTACTGTGTGCCAGGTACTATGCTATGTACAAGAGATACAACAAAGGCAGAAATAGTCCCTGCCCACAAGAAGGGCACATTCTAACAGGAGAGGAAAACGTAAGTAGGTATATAGAAGATCCATACTGAGGAAGGCACTGGTAGCTGAAAAGACTCAGAAAGGCCTCCTGCGAAGGTGGTACTTCACTTAAGTCTCAAAAGAAGTCAAAGGAACTAAAATGCAGAGATATTGATGAGGCAAAGCATTCCCAGGCGAGGGCATAGCTAGGGCAAAGACAGTGAGACCCAGGATGGAGAGTACAATGCGAGGAATGGCAGGGAGAACTCTCTCTGTCTCTGTGTATCTTTGTATCTGTGTCCTGTGTTTCTCTGTCTGTCTGTGTGTTTCTCCCTGTCTCTGTCTCTCTCTATCTCTCTGTCTCTATTTCTGTCTCTGTCTGTGTCTCTCTGTCTCTATCTTTGTCTCTGTTTCTGTCTCTATCTTTGTCTCTGTTTCTGTCTCTGTCTGCCTTTCTGTCTCTGTCTCTCTATCTCTATCTCTGTCTTTCTGTCTCTGTCTCTCTATCTCTCTGTCTCTCTGCCTCTCTGTGTGTCTCTGTCTCTGTCTCTCTCTGTCTCTGTCTATCTCTGTCTCTTTCTGTGCCTTTGTCTCTGGCTCTGGCTCTCTGGCTCTTTCTCTGTGACTCTGTCTCTGTCTCTCTCTGTCTGTCTGTCTCTCTCTCTCTAAAAGGAAATCTGCTGGATCAGCAACTGTGTGGAGGGAAGTAAAATATGAGACTGAAAATATAAGAAGAGGTCAGGTTATAAAAAGCTTTAAGAGGCAGACATAGTAGCTTATATTTAATCTTGGAGGTATTAGGAAGCCATTGGAGACAGGAAAGGTAACATAGATCTTTTCTTCAGAAAAATCATTTTGGCAACTGAATGGAGGATTGATTGGAGTGGGTAGAGCTGAGTCTGAGAGATCAATTAGGAAGCTATTGTGACAATCCAGGTGAAAGGTGATGAGTGCCCAGGGTGGTCCCTGCATGATCAAAGAGAAGACGATAGGTATAAGAGATGTTGTCAAGATAGAAACAGCAAGATCTAGCTATGTAGGGTGAGAACGAGGAGTTGAATGAGAAATGTGAGCTCCTTGAGAGCAGGGACTGTCTTTTGCCTCCTTTTGTATCCCCACAACTTAGCACAGTGCCTGGCACAAATCAGGCACTTAATAAATACTTACTGACTTATTATCTGACTGACCCCAAGGTTTTCAGTCAGAGTGACTGGTAGGAGGGTGCCATCAATGGTTATCAGGATAGTGGGAATATGATAGGGTTTGGACATGTTGAGTTTGAGGTTCCCACAGGTCATCCAATTTTAAATGCCCAAGAGTCAGTTGGTGACACATGACTATAGCTCAGGAGAGATACTAGTGTGGGATATAGAGACCTGGGGATCATCTTTATAGAAATGATCATTGATCCCATGTTTGCTGGTGAAATCACCAACAGAAATAGTGAAGAGGGAAAAGAGAGAAAGAACCAGGATAGAGCATTGGGGGATACACATGTTTAGCAGGTATGATATGAAGATCTAGTGAAGGAGACCGAGAAGTATAATCAAACAGTTAAGAGGAGAAACGAGAAAGCGAAAGTCTTAAAAACTCAAGAGAAGAGAGTATCCAGGAAAGGAGGGTGATTGGCAATGCCAAAGACTACCGAGAGGTCAAGAAGGATAAAGCCTGGGCGAAGGATTAGGTTTGATGATTTTTAAATCATTGGTAACTTTGCAGAGACACTTTGGTTCAATGATAAGGTCAGATGCCAGATTGGAAAGGGTTTAAAGCGGCGAGGGAAGAAATAGATCCACCCAGGTCAGGAGTTTAAGAGTTTAGACACAAAAGGGAAGAGAGATACAAGGCAATAGCTATTAGGAATGGTAGAATCTAATGAGCTTTGTTGCTTTGTTTATTTCCTATGGCTTCCCTTTCTCCAGTTCCATGTTCCTTTGGCTTTTCCTGTCAGGAGCTGGGTTCCAAAACTTCAAAGTCTGTTTCCTGGACTGCATCTGCTGACTTTTAAAGGTCACCTCTACGCATTGGTCTATCTTCATCATATCATTCATTTCCTTTCTGACTCATTCAAGGGACTAATGCACATCTCATAAGGAGATCATGTGAAGTGGCTGTGTCTTTTACAATTATTTGAACACTCCCCCTTTTCTGTGATAAGAACCACTGCCCCCTCCTTTGTATGTGCATTATATAAGCTGTGAAGTAGGACAAGGTTTTTCTCCCAACAGCTGCATGTAAGTAATGCATGGGGGTGGAGGTGGCATGGGGATGGGAAACATTCACTGAACAACATGGAAATAAGAAACAACTTTAGTCAGAGTTTTGAGAGAAAGATTCTATGACACAGTAATGGGCAGATTAGCAGAAGTTTTGTGGCTCTGCTCTCATTCCCTCGCTCTCCCTACTTTTGAGTTGAGGAATCTGGCTGTGGGCACTACCCCTTTTTAAAAACCTATTCCTGGGTAAGCTGAATGGCAGGCTTCAACTTGACTTTCCATGTCTGGTGATAGCACATCTAAGACCCTTCTAACCCTGCAACAAGTATTCATTGGTAAGCCATACCATATAATTATAAATTCCGTGAGACCTGGAAGAGACTTTAAAGACTACCTAATCTTAACATTTTACAAATGCAAAAACTGAGGCCATTAGAGATAAAGTAGCTTGTCTAAATTACACAGGTAGTAAAGGTTAGAGTCAGAACATGGACCCAAGTACTCTGCCTGGTGACTTTTTTTTAATCTAGCACTAGCTCGCTCTCTCTCTCTCTCTCTCTCTCTCTCTCTCTCTCTCTCTCTCTCTTTCTCTTTCTCTTTCTCTCTCTCACCCCCGTCTTTCTGTCCTGTCTGTTTGCCTCTATCACTTTGTCTCTCTCTAGCTCGATCTTTCTCTGTCTCTGTCTCTCTATGTATCTCTGTCTGTCTTTGTCTATATAGCTCTGTCCCTCGTCTCCCTTCATGCTTGTCTTTCTCCCCACATGTGCCCCCACAAAATGCTATGTCTGTCTACTAGATTTTAGCCTAGTACTCAAGAATGATTGCTTGGGCATTGAAGTCAAATTAACAGTTTCTATTAGAGATATGTAAACAGTTGTTCTTTGTTGTTCCCATTTGGACTTTTCTTGACAAAGATACTAGGGTTGGTTTATTTTTTTGCCATTTTCTTCTCCAGTTCATTTTACAGATAAGGAACTGAGGCAAATAAGGTTAAGTGACTTGCCCAGGGTCACACAGATGCTAAGTGTCTGAGGCCAGATTTAAACTCAGGAAGATGATTCTTCTGGACTACAGGCCTGGCTCTCTAACCACCGTGCCACCTAGCTATTAAATTCCTCTCTCCCTTCCAGTTTCTATAATTTAATTAATAGGAAAATGTCACGTCTCTCTAAAAGTCTATATGCTATACACTTCTAACAGATAATTCATAGAAAAAAGCAGGAAGCTATATTAATAGGGACTAAACCCCTCTCTGATCTGCTTCTGCTATCATACCCAGAACACATGCCATTAACCTACAAAACAAGAAGTGTATTGGTGATGAATAGATATTTTCCTGGGGATTATACCTTCCTTGTACTACATAGTCACAAACTAGCAAAGCGTAATAACATAGCCAATATTCCAGATAAAATGAACTATGTGTCATGTTTTCAACATCCCCTGTGCTTTCAGGGCTTTGCTTTAAAATGTTCCTTTTTCCTAGAATATACCCTGCAGCCCCTAAGCTCCATCTTTCTAGTTTCTACCTATCCTTCAAGGCCAGACTCAAGCATTTTCTCTTCCATGAAAATCTTCCGTGTCTGTGTTACCAGAAGTAATCTCTGTCTTATCTGGAATATCATAGCTCTTCCTCTCTCTCTTTTCTTGACATGTCTTATCTATTTTTCTGTATTCTGATCTCTATAAGGGAAGAAACCATGTCATATTCTTCTTTCTATCCCTCACAATGCCTAGCACAGTTCATTGAAAATAGTAAGTGCCCTAGTTTAGGTCCTTAGTACCGTCTATTCTGACTATAATAGTCTCTGACTGGTCCCCCTGTCTCTAGTCTCTAAGAGATCCTTCACAAAGTCATGTTCCTAATAGAGAAATCCAATCTTATCATGCCCTCTTTGTCACTGTCCTCTCTGCCTTCAAGGACTTCCCCTTGGATTGGCTAATTTTGATCAAGAAAATTGTCATGGTCCAGGAACTCCACTTTTTCTAGAAGTCCTAAGTGGTTCAGGAATTCCTCCATTGTTCTGTGGCTTAGTTAGGCTTAGGCTTGTTGTTAGGTTGTTGTGTTGTTGTGTTTGTCCTTCATTTTCGAAGAGGACCATAGCATCAGGGAAATATGATCACATGACTTGCAGTTGACTTTGATTTGAGTGAAGGAGGGCTATGCAAGGTCACCAGCCTCACTTTCTCCTCCAGAGTCATCTGGATCCAGTGACCAGGTATTCATCAGGATGAATGGAGGTGACCCAGGATGCAATGGGAGACCCTGGCTCTTTTAGGCTAAGGCCTTTTCGTGTACTCACTTAGAGTGAAGCAACACCCATTCAGTGAATAGGCCTCCTTAAGAAGTGAGTCAAAGGATGGCCCCTTTAATTAGACAAAAAGAAAAAGAAATCAAGCTGGGAGGGGAGGACCCTCAGGGATGCTGTTCCAAAGAGAAACAGTGACCATTGACAAAACAACTGCCTTCTATGTCTCCTCACAGATCCTGCCTCAGCTCAGCCAGGATTAAACCAACAGCCTCCTCACCTGCTGCTGTTACCTCTCACTATTTTCCAGACAACTTTTCCCTTCCTTCCTCCTCATTCCTATTTTGTTTTCTTTCCCAGATTCCCTGCTTGGTGCTCTCTGCTGTTTCCCTTTGGTCTACAGTATTCTGGAAAATTTAATTGTTTCCTATAATACCTACGTCTGCTATGATGATAATAATAATATTTCCACAGCCCTTTAATGTTTACAAAGCCTTTGCCATCAGTCCAGTTTCCCTGTGTCTAATTTGCCACGGTCTAATTACTGACGATAAAAAATGAAAAAAGTATGAAACTCTGGAGCAATAGCAGTGAAAGCTAGGAGGTCAGTAAGAGCCGTGAGACTAGGTTTTCCTGTAAATGGGCTGCTTAAAAATTCAACCAACAATTCGTGATAAACTCCATCTAGGGCTGAGTCCTAACACTACCAACAATTTTTACTGTTCTAATCACTTACACCTATAATAGGAACCACCAAGTGTCACCTGTAGTCCACAATATAGTAAAACATCAATTAACTAAATCCCTCAATTAAATGCATTTCCTTTCTGAACTCTGCTTTTAGTAGAAGGAGGCAAAGCAAAATCCAACAAGCCAATATCAGGGATTAAAAAGCCCCAAATAACATTCAGGCTATGTCTCAGAGTAAATTCAATTTAATCTCCTCTGCCTTCAATGCCTGTGGTGTTGCACAATGAGAATTCATGCTGACCTAGAGCCACTGCAAAGTCATCAATCACTGAAGGAAAACTAAATTATTTTCAATATACTGTAGTTAGTAAGGCACCGAAGTAAACTAATACATTTTACAAAGATTTTTTAACAACACAGTTTAGAACAAAACTAGTTTGCTGCTTAACCTCTCTGTTATCCACAAAATTAAATTAACTAGAAGGTAACTGATGTATCAGTGGGATAGACACAACTATTAAAATGATTCCTGATGGGGTTTTAGGTCAGTCAGCTAGCATTCTGCACGGCATTTTAGTGAATGTTGAGACATTCTCAAAGATGGGCTTACATATTGATGAAATGCTAATGATAATAATGATGAAAAGAATACCAGATCTGGAGTCCGGGGGGACTTGGGGTCAAATCCCAGCCCTGCCACTGACTACCTACATGAGTGGGGATAAGTCACTTAAACTCTCCAGGCCTAAATTTCTTCATAAAATGATAAGGGTTGACTGAATGACTTTTGAAGTCTCTTCCACTTGCGTTTATGATCCTTTGCTAATGATTTATTTTTACATAGCACTTCATGGTTACACAGGAGTTTGTCATATCTCATTTCATTTTTATTATGTGATCCTCACAATTACCCTACATTTAAGGTAGAGGGTTCAGGTCCACTATTATTACACACATTTGACAGGTAAAGAAATATGATTTAGTGACACAGCTGGTACAGTTATCTCTTCCACATCAGGACTTTCCCCATTTCAGTTTTGATATATCACAGGTTAGCATAAGAAATTAAATGGGAATTTGGGGGAAGTTTTGAGGAAGCTGCGGATGAAATGTGAAGGTCAGCAGATGATACAAAAAAGTTTAGAAACTCATAAATGCATAAAATATATGGATAATATTGGATAATATCAACATAGTTTACATTTTAATACTACGATAATTGAGACTTCTTCTTTGGTGCAAAGAGGAGACCAAAAAATTTTAACCAAATTTTCTAGATCATAGGCACCGCACCCCTAACCCCCACTCTGTGGAAGGGATAACTGTACATGGCAATGTCTAGGGATCCTGACTGTAAATTCTATGCTCTTCCAGCTGTACAATTTATCTACACTGACATTTTGCTATCAGAGTACCAAACCACTGTTGTAAGGTCCAGAAATGGCTAAAGCACAGAGAGGGAATAAAATTATATAGAAAAGATAATCACAATTCTCTATGGATCCATGCTAGAAGAACACAATTAATCATTGCCTGGTGTCCCACCCTTGCATTTATATTCCCTGACTTTAGAACCACCTGTCCTCATTTGTCTCTATTTTGACCAGCAACACAAATAAATCACAACTAAATTATTTACAATTTATCCTGTATATAGCTTGCTTGTACATAGATGTTTTCATGTTGTCTGCCCCATTAGACTATGAAGTCGTTGAAAGCAGAAACTGTCTTTTACCTTTCTTTGTATCTTTGTTAATGATTGACATAAAGCCTCGCACAAAGTAGGAACTTAATAAATGTTTATTGACTGACTACCACGGAGATAATTGAAATTTATACAACACCTGTTACAAAAGATGAAAAAGTAGAAGAATTCTATGATAAATTCTACAAGATCCTCATTCTTCCTATCCCTCACATACAACAATGTATGTACCACCTCTGTGCTTTTGTAAAATTTGGAGACATTTTCATCCCAAATGTTCAAATGGACTATTTGTGCCCAACCTGTGGTAGAGCCTTCTGAACTTGATTAGCCAGTTGGACACATTGTACCTTGACCCTACTGGTCTTCTTTGAGTAGGAAAGATGAACAATAACCCTTACATAGTACTCCTGTTCTGCCTTTGTGCCTTACAATCCCTTATTTCCTTCAAGACTCAGCTCAAGTCTTTAGGTAGTACCTGAGCTGAGTCTTGAAGGAAACAAGCTTGATCCCCTCAGCAATTAATGACCCCTCCCAAAATTACCTTGTGCTTACTTTATACATATTCATGTATAGTATAGATATGCACATACATCTATGCACACACATCTATACACATTTATGTATATGCTATGTCTCCCAAAAAAGTGTAAGCCCTTTGAGGTCAGGGATTACTTTAATTTTGTCTTTGTATTCCCAAGGCCTAGTGTCATACCTACAATGCCCCTTAGTAAATGTTTGTTAATTGATTGCTTTCCAATCCATGAGGTCACATACCCATTTGCCCACCTGGGTATATGAGAAATTCCTCTGTTTGGTTTCAAAATTTACTAATTTAACTGAATACTTGAATTAATGAAACAAGTCACAGGAAAAATAAATTATGTATTTGAAAAAAAAGATGTGAGGAGAGAGATGAAGCACATTGTTTTTTTAAATACTGTTTTTAAAAATGTCAAATATTTAATTTTGAAATATTTCCAAATACTACAAAAATAAAGAAAAACTTGCAAACACCTTTGCCCCTCTCCCCACAAAAAGGAACTGTATACGCTCACAGTTTTCTCCAGAAGTAAGCTGGTTATCTCCTAAGAGGTGCATTTCTCTTTTTACAAAAAAAAAAAAAAGACACAAATTTGCTGCAACTATTTCTGTGATAAGAAGCAGCTGTCAGTTAGTTGTAAGCTACCTCACAAATTTTTTTTAAAAAGTTAACATACTTAATCTGTCTCCTCAAAATAAAGGTGACATTTAAAAAAAATATTGTTATCTTTTGTTTTTACAACACCTTAATTGCACTCTATAGAACATCTGATCTCCATCCAGACATACATTTGTTTTAACAAAGGGGAAAAAAGATTAAAAACAATTTGGTTTGGGGGAGATATGGTATACCCAACACATTAATCAAATCTGCCAATATATGTAGGATTTGACATCCATAGTCCCCCACCACTTGATAGAAGGGAAGGAGATACATTTGCATTTCTCTTCTTTAGTGCCAGGTTTGATCATTATATTCATAGAGCATTCAGTTTTTTATTTGGTAGTGTCTTCTTTACATTTACATTGTGGTAGCCACTGTGTGTAGTATTTCCCTGATTCTGCTTAGTATACCTCTCATCATTCTATGTCTTCTCATGCCTCCTTGTATTGTTCATAGTCACCATTTCTTACAACTTGGTAATATTCTGTCACGTTGATGTACTATCAGCTGTTTAGCCATTTCCTAATCAATAGGTTTCTAAGGTTTCCAAGGTTTCCAGGTCTTCGCTATCACAAAAAAAAATGCTGCCATAAATATTTTGCTAAATTTTGGCCTTTTTGTTCTATCTTTGATCTCAGCATATATGCTAAGGAATGGGATCTCTGGATCAAAGGATAGGAACACTTTGGTCACTGTCTTAACATAATTGCAAATTGTTCAAAAATGGTTGTACCTATTCATAGCCGCACCAACGATGTATTAGTGTGCCTGTCTTTTGACAATCTACCCGATATTAATTATTCCCATCTTTCATCATCTTTACCAATTTACTGGCTATGAGGAGAAACCACAGAATCATTTTGATATTATTAGTCATTTGGAGCAATCTTTCATTAGATTGTGAATAGTTTACAATTCTTATTTTGAGAATTATTTCTGCATATCCTCTACCCTCTTATCACAATAGGTTCCTTTGTATATGCAAATATATACAAGATGTATAATATCTTTTTGTGATGTATGTGAGTGTGTCCTAGTTCCCAATGTACCTCTGATAAGAATTCTTATGAGAGGTACATTGGGAACTAGAGAAATAAACAAGGAAAATGAATGAAAATTAATTAAAAGGCATTTATTATATACTTGTTGTGCATTATTATTTAGTCACTTTTTAGTCATGTCCAACTCTTTGTGACACCTTTTGGTATTTTCTTGACAAATATCCTAGAGTGGTTTGCCATTTCCTTCTTCAGCTCATTTTACAGTTGAAGAAACTGAGGCAAACAGAGTTAAGTGACTTGCCCAGGGTCACACAGGTAATAAGTGTCTGAAGCTGGATTTGAACTCAGGTCATCCTGTCCACTGTACCACCTAGCTGCTCTACTATGCCTCACTTACTGTGTACCAAGCAGTATCCTAAGAGCCAAAGAGAAAAAAAAAAAAGTCCTGCTCTCAAGGAGCCACCAATGTTTTATCAGCAAATCAGTTGGTAGAACCAAGGTATAGTGGAAAAGTATATAGAAAAGCCCAGAGGACCATGGGCAAAGTGGAAGGTAAAGGCTTGTTATCTTTCACAGATTGTAATTGGCAACTCCCAGTTCACCCAATAAGGGTGACATCCCTATCGGTTTTCCTATTCCTCTCCTCCGTAAAGTCTGAGGGCTAAGAAAAGGAAGGACTAAAAGTCTCCCTACAGCAACCTGATGGGACAGTGGATGGTGCACTAGACCTGGAATCAGGAAGACTTGAATTCAAATAAAGCTTCAGATACTTACTAGTTTTGTGACCCTGGGCAAGTCACTTAATCTCTCTTTGCCTCAGTTTCCACAACTGTAGAATGAAGATAATAATAGCACCTGCCTCAAGGGACTGTTATGAAGATCAAAAGAAATAATATTTATTTTTAGTGCCTAGCACTTAATAAATGTTTATTTCCTTTCTTCACCGCTGGCAAGTTTTTCTTACCCAGTAGCCTCAGATGAGGATATAAGACAAAAGTAATGTTTTAACAATGAATGAGAAAGTAACTACTTTTTGAGGGAAATGTACACGGAGAAAGCATTTTGTAAACAGATGTTTGGAAGTGTTTCCATCATTATGTGATTTTGTTGCTGAAAATGATTTGTTACATCTCCCATAAAAACTCACATCTACACAAATTAAAAACTTGGAGACAGAATTTTCTAACCAGTTTTAGAATCTTCCAAATAAAAATTTTCAGAAGATTTTGAACTCATTCTTTAAATATGAAAATCCAAAACTTTTAGATTCATTTGCAAGAATAACTGAAGGATATGAGGAAAGATTACTATTCACAAATAAATGATAATACATTTCTAAGTACCTACTATGTTCCAAGCATTATGTTAAGTTCTAGGTATACTAAGCAAGACATATCCTACCCTCAAAGAGACCATATTCTAATGAATGAAAATAAAACATAAATGAAATAGAGAAATAAGTACTGGGGGGTTTTAAATGGCCAGGAAGTGACTCTGAATTGTGGTTCTCAGCAAAATCAAGTGCGCCAAAAGGAGAGATGAAGTGGTACTGATGAGAGAGGATTGAGGAGAATGCCTGGAGTGGAGGTAGCAGTCTGGAAGAACAAAATTTTCTAGGAGAATTCCAGTGAAAAATTTCATGTAATTGGTGAATGGGACTGAAAAATGAATATCATGAATACACAAATACAGCCAATCATATGCTTCTTCCATTTGGAACTACATATTGTTGTGAGGCAGCTTTCTTCACCATGACAGCTGCTAAAACCAAACATCACAATAAACTGAATTTAGAACCCTTTTCATGTATATAATTTATAAAAGAATAAATACACACATTTGTGTATATATGTGTATATACATATTTAGGTGCTCAATTCTAATTTATTAAATATATTTTTACTGATAGAAATGTGTGATCAAAGAAGTTTGGAGGCCATTACTTTAGGTAATAGGTAGCCACTGAAAATTTTTGAACAGGGAAGTAACATGAGACAGCTAGTGCCTTTAGAATAATGATTTGGTGCCTATGTGGAATATGATAAGAAGAAAGATTCAAAGCAGAAGACCTCATTTGCAGGTTATTAAAATAGTCCCAGTGAAGTAGGGTAGTAGCTACAAAAATAGAGAAAAGGGAACAGACATGAGAGGAATTGTGCAGGTAAAATCGATTCAAAAATTGCCTGGAGTGAGAGAAAAGAAAACATCAAGGATAAGTCCAAGTTTTCAAGCCCAGGTAACTAAGAGGATGGTGGTGCCCTCATCAGAAATCAAGTTTGGAGAAGTGGGGGGTTTCTGAGTAAACTCAATGAATTCTGTTTTGAATATATTGAGGTCGAGAGGCTACTGAGACATCCAAGCAGAGTTAGGTAATTGTGGATATAGAACTTTATTTCAGGAGACAGCTTAATATTAGATATATAGATTTGGAAGTTTTGTGTATCAAAATGATGATTGAAGTCATTAGAGCTCACTCGATCACAAAAGAAAGAATAGAGAGAGAAAAGAGAAGGGGGCACAAGATGAAGTGAAGAAAGTTACCCATGCTTTCCTTCTACTGGGGAAAGCTCCTAAAGTTTCTCTGTTGCAAATAACACTGATTTTGGTTTTACATATGTACTTTCTATCATATTAAAAAATGATCCTTCAAAGCCTATCTTTTGTAGAGGTTTTAGCATAAATGAGTGTATTATTTTATCAAAGGGTTTTTTTACAAGTTTAAGCTATTTTTGTTTAACTATGATTATGATTATGTCCTAATGTATGTCTCTATGGAATTAATATTCTTTCTTCGTTTTAAAAAACCAAAGACATCATGGGGTGATGTCTCAACTTGGGTGTGAATTGGATTTAAGTGAGGCAGAGTTATGCAAAGTCATCAACCTCACTCTCTCAGAGTCCTCAAAGCCCGGTGGCAGGAGAAAAGGGAAGACAACTCCCAATGGCCTGGGATGCAGTGGGTGACCTTGGCATCTTTGATGTCTGACCGAGCTCTAAGCACTCCATAACACCTGCTTCAGCTGCCTTCATGGATTTTGGAACAAATTGTTCTCACCCTCTAATTCCACTGGGGGAAGTCTTCCTGTGTTTGGGGCAGATATTCTCCTAAATCATTGATGAGTAGAGACCTGTTGGTTACCCTCAACCTAGTTCAGCCCATCTGCCAAGACTGTTTACTGGGGTGTGGCTGCTTTCCATGCGACAGCTTCTTGGAGCCACAAGTGAGAGTTGAATAAAAGTGGACACCAAAGGTGGATTTTGCAGTCCTGAAAAGGGCTCAGCAAACCCTAACACTAGAGGTGTTAGTTCTCCCTGAACACCCCATATATCCCTATAGAATAATAGAATTATTGTGACAATGACATATGCTCGCATCAATCCTGCACGATATTATAAGAATAGGATGGGGCTTTGAGGATGATTTTATAGCTTATCACATTATTCTCAGTCATTCAATTGACTAAAAGGTGAAGAGAATATAAGATCCTGCTGAATTTGTTTGTCGCTAACAAAAAAGTGGCATAGATCAAAAAGTAGTCTTAATGTCTTTCCTCTATAGTCATGAAAGAGAATGTCTAGCAGAAAACCACAAAGTACAAATGGGAGAGGAATTCCCAATAGAAGAAAAGGTTCTCTAGAAGCTTTTGTTTGCAGATGACCTTCTCTTGATTACAATTCCCAGAATTCAGTGTCTCCTAAATGAGAATCATAGCCACTCATAAGATTTTTACCTAACAATCCACTCAGACATACACATACTAAAAAAAAAAAGAAATCAAATGAATAAAAATGTCTTTTACTGTAACTATGATACGTAGTTGGACAGTCCATCAATTTAGTTCATCAGTACGTATATCTTTGACAAAAACTATAGATAGAAAATGAGTAGAGCCCAGAATTAAATAGGAGAAAGATTGTACTTGGATTGTACTTGGAAAATTGTACAGCACATTTAGTGATCCCAAACTAATTCCTCCTTCCCTCCCACCCTCCTCTCCCGCTCTCTCTCTCTCTCCCTCTCTCGCTCTCTCGCTCTCTCTCTCTCTCTCTCTCTCTCTCTCTCTCTCTGTCTCTCTCTCTCTCTCTCTCTCTCCCCCCGCTTTCTCCCCCCCTCTCTCTTTCTCTCCCCCCTCCCTCCCCTCCGCCTATTTCTCTCTTTCACACAAACCATTTAAATGCCATTATTCTTTTGATAATATTATCTGGATGTAAATTGGAACACCACAATCTCAGAAGATATAATTACAAGGGATCCAAAGGGCAATGGAGAGATGTATTGTGAGAGAAAGTTAGCAGCAGCTTACTATAAATGATGATTTATGCATAAGAAGTAACATTAAGGATAGAGGTTTGGGATTGCTCCTGTGATTTCATTGAGGAAGGGAATTCCCAGGTAAGGAAACTACTCCTACAATGCAAACTAGCACTTTCTCTTCCACTTGCAGTCTTAGAGAGTTACCTAGAGCACTTAGAGGTTAAGTGACTCACCCACCGTCACAGAGACAGTACATGTCAAAAGTGGATTTGAATCTAGGTCTTCCTGGCTGGCTCTTTATCTTTTATGCCATGCTGCTTCTTGAGAATAAGAATATCGTCTATGAGAATGTATAATAGAAATTAGAAGTCAATCAGTCATGTAAGAAGAGCAAAGGATAACAGATGGACAACTCTCACGCTCCACAGGTATCCATGAAAGATAGAAAGTCCCTGAAGAAAGCCTCCATTATCTCAGTTAGATCTTCTAAAGAGGATAATTGGGAAGACATGGATAATAATTGACCAGAATTAGAAGGCCTGGATAAGTCATGATCTGAGCTGATGGAGGGAGCAACTACATCTATGAAATCATGGATCCATCAAAGGATCAATGTGTGATACCCTATGGGTTTAGTAAAACTGCCTGGAATACCATGCCTAGAATTTCCCAAAGGAATAAACTCAGTGTCCTATTTAACAAAGTAGATTTTTTTCTCTGCTTGATTAAACATTTAACTCTCTGTAATCCTATGTTTTGGTTTGTTTTTTTTTTAATAGTACTCTTTGGAAAAACCAGATCTCAATTGGGCTTAAAGAGCATAACAGCAATGGCTATTTGTTAAATTATCAAAATATAGTGCATTGATATGTAAAATACATAGGAGATGATAAGAATAAATTTAAAACAGTTTTAACACAAAGAAACAGCTTAACTTTGACAAGATATTTTAATTTATTTCTCTATTCAACTATTATGGTCTTTAATGTCAAAGACCATGACCTCTGAAGCTGGTGCATGCTAATAGCTCTCATTTACATAGTGATTTCAGTTTTACAAAGTATATCCTAAGCATTATCTAAAGGAAAGGGATAAGGTATGTTAGGAAGCTTCCAACAAGCAGCAGACAGCTGAGTCTAAGGCTGTTTGTGTCATCATTATCTAAATGTCCTGATATTTGCTGTTTCAATCCCTCCCCTGCTTGTCCCTGTGAGCCCAGTTATGCAACATAAGTAGTACTTCTATGAGCGTTCCCCAGGAGACCTATATACAACATTCCCTGGATGTCCTCTTAAGCTATAGAATGCTACTGAAAGTCAGGGAGAATATGTACAAGAGGAAAAAACCCAGACTTCCAAAAGTCACCATGGCCATGTCAGCTCAGTTTTGTTGCAAACCCATTCTACCTTCTGGTCACACTTGCATTGAATTTCAATATGCTGCCCCATTATAATCAAAGCCAGAAGCTCCCCAAAAGCCAAACCATCTTTAAATAGGCCATGATTAATTAAAATCTTAGCAAAGTGGCAAGCCCAGCAAAACTTTTCAGAGTCAAGAGCTGTATAAAGCTAACTATTAATTAGGCATACACAAAATTTTTATCACCAATTTTTGCTTCTTGAAAAATTCTGAATATCATCCCTTTTCTGTTAATATATCTCATATTTGGCATATGGCTGTGATTAGATGTGGCTAAATTTGATTGGCTGTTTTGAAGTCATATAGAGATGCAGCACCTTAGACTACATGATTTTTGTAAAATGATACAAAAGACCTTAATTATCCATCGACCATTTTCGCTACTTTTTGTATTCTGCTCCAAATTTAATGACCATTTCATGACAACACTAAATGCTAGTTTCCTTTTTCCTATACTTTACTGTCTTAACATTATGTTCTGTGTTTCCAAAGAGAAATCTATGAGAAAATTATGTAATCTTGTTTTTTAAGAAACAATTTTAAATAGCATTATGTCATTTTTCCCCTAGGTAATGCTCATTTTTTTTGGTATGGGCTTGTCATCTTACTATGGATCACCTTTGCATTTTAACTACTTGCCAATTAAACTTAGTCTATTCCTGGAGTCAGAACTTGGGTTCAAGCAACTGTAATAATAATACTAATAATAACTCACCTCAGCATTCACAGGTCATTAAAGCTGAAAGAGATATCAAAGCTCATTATTTCAAATCCTCTCATTTTAAAAATGAGGAAAAGTAGGGTGCAGAGAAATCAAGTGATTTAGAGTCACACAGCTTACAACAATTATAATAATACTTGATATTACTCTAGTCCCAAAATCCATTGGTATGGGATTTTCTCTTTATTGGTGGGAGACAAGTGCCCTGTCCTTCAGGAGGAGCAGAGTGGAGTTAGTGAGAGCTGGAAAGAGGAGAGCTTTTCACTTTTTGTCAGGTCTTCAAGCTGAATGGGGCTCTGCAGTTGCTTCAAATGTTTCTGATTTCTGTCTTTGAGAGGTAAGGTGGAAGAGGCCAACCCCACTTCAGACTGCTGAAGGAAAAGACTCTGGGAAGATAAGAGAGGAAAAGGCAGTCCTCATCATGTCCATCTCCCCAGCTTGCTACACTAGAGACTTTGGGGGGAACTTTTCTTTGGGTGAGATCTAGAACTCTCTCTCAGTTGAGCAGAATTACCTCAATCCCAATGGAAGATCTCCTTCATTGTACTGTCTGGTACAGATTCTCCCATGTATTTCTATTTTGCTACTGATGTGGAGAAATGAGTTTCCTTGACTAAGTGCTATGTATGTTCATTGTGGAACTAGAATTTGGTAGAAAATTAATCAAGCCTTGGATACAGAGCTCAGAGTCTTCAATACTGAAAAACTATCAGAAGTTAGATTGAACTTGAAACTCACATTCCCTAGACTACTAATATTTAAGGTGACAAATAAATATAATTCTGGTCCAGTAACCCCTCTCTCTGAGGAGATCCTCCAGTCCCAATTTCCTGCTTCCTCTCCTGGAAGGAATTAAAGTCTCCCCTGGAGAAAGGTAAGGAAAGAAAAGGCTAGAGGTATCTATTCTGCCTCCTTTGAGGCACACATCAGCCCCATGAGACCCCAATGCTACATGCAAGGGACAGTAATGCAACCGGAAGATGACCAGGCTAGAGAGAAAACTGAGACTGTGCAATAAAGAATTTAAATTCTTACTGAGCTCAGGGTTTTGTGTCCCAGGTAAACTTAGTCTGGCCATATTTTCCATGCTAAGGAGGCAGTGTGGTAGAGTGGATAAAGAGCTAGCCTTTAAGCCAAGAGGAACTGGGTTCAGATACTGCTTCTTAGAACTACTGGCTCTGTGCTCTTAGGCAAATCACTTAACCTCTCAGTGACCAGAATGTGCTGAGAATGTGCTGACTTGCACTGGTAAAGGGTGGAAGGTATTTCCTCAGGACCCTTTACCAAAGAAATCATAGGTTCCTTCCCATGCCATTATCCAAACTCTCAGACTACTCCATAGATGTCTTTACCTCTGATAAAAAATAGGAGTATGTTTTTCAACTTTTTGTTAAATAATAAAATTCACAAAGTTAAATTTAATAGTTAAAACCACAGTTAAATAGGAGTCAATGAATCACTTACCTTTAAGTGACAGGGTATAGTGGAAAGTGATACTGGATCTGAAGCCACTGGATCTGAGTTCAAGGTCTGATTCTGTCACTCCCTGCTTCAGGAAATCACTGAATCTCCCTGAGCTTCAGTCCCTTCATCTGTAAAATGAGGCCAGCATTGATGCTTGTGCTATTAACCTCACAGCGTTGCTGTGCCGATGAAACGAGATGTAAGGTGTTTTGTGAAGCATAATTTGCTATGGAATGTGAGCTATTGTTATTTACAAGTTTTTCAACTGTACTTTTTATGCTGAAATTCCCACAGAAATATTAGTGGTCCATTTGAATTGATTATGTGATGGATTACTGTGTTTAAAGCGAAGGAATCACTGGATAAGAGGAAATAATGATCCATGACTGCGAACCCAAGGTCACCATCTCCTGAAGAAAAATCACTCCCCTTGCTATCCTAGATGTTGACAATGTTAAGTTAGCCTACATAAGCAACCTAGCCAGGAGTCCTTCTGTTTCGGGGCTGCCCTTGAGATGCCCCACTTTGTTATCTACAGGAGAGATTCCTGTGACTTTCCTCCCTTACAACTTACTGCGGAAACCCCATGGGTTTTATCTTCATCAGAGACCCATTTTCATCGCTTCCATTAAGTCAAAAAAAGAAGAGAAGGACTGAGACACACAGCAGCATGATGTTGTTGAGAACATAAAAACCCCATCTAATTTTTCCAGTCAGGAGGAGGTAACTTTCTACTCACTTCTTGCAAAAGAGAGAAACCTTCATCCTCCCAGCAGGTATCTCCAGCAGAAGCTGCTAGCTAGATATTACTTGAATTTAAATACAATACTTCCCTTTGGCAACTCCCAGCATCCATCCACCTATATAAATTGCCTCTGACACAAATATCTTTAGCAAGAGTTCCTCAGAACTGATTTGTGAAAGAGTTTTTATCCCCTCCAACAGAGCATTCTTCAACAACCATTTAACAAGAAAACTTAATGAAGTCTCATCTGATTTTATGGTACCCACCAGAATGTTTCTTCACAAAACTGAGAGTTCAGATAAATAATCCTTACCTTGAATCTTACCCATGTTTTAGAACTTAATCCTCATAGCAGGTTTTTTTTTAGCATAGACTGAATATAGATACATAGAAAGCTAAGAGTTGAAAGGAACCTTAGGTATTCTCACTAGTTTCAAAGTTGGCCCTACATAGATTTTTTTTAATGAGCAAAATTATAAGAAACCAACCTATGTGTGTAGCCATGAGGACTATTTGGGCATAAGTTTAAACAACAATATAGATTCCACTTCATTATAGATAGCCAGTCTACTGATCATCAGGAATTCTCAGACATTGTACCAATTTATACCAAAGGCCTCTCCCAGAAGTTTAAATCTAAGCCATTTGTACAAAACCTTAGCTTCTGCCACTAAACTCCATAATTCACTGCAGCTGACAAATATATTTTCTAAAATTTAGGTATTAAAATCAATTTGAAGATTTATGCAGGCATTTCTAATTGATTTGTTCTTATTTTCAAAATATATCTCAGATCTATAACTTTTTGAAAACTAAGTTTTCAAAGAGAATTAAAGTCCCACCCACTCTGTATCAGCACAGCCGTATGAGCCATGCCCAACCAATAACAACAGTAACAACCACTCTGGACGACAGCACAGTTGTACCATTTTCATCCATGAGTCTCTATCTATGTGATGCCAAGAAAGGGTCTGGAGAAGGGACTGAACCTGGATTTTGGATTTCACTGACCTAGGGAATTGGAGGATGAGGAAACTCTTCACCAAAGCATTTTGGCACTTTCTCTACAATTTATAGTTGTATAGAATTGCCTAGAACACCAACGAATTAAATAACATGCTCAGGGTCACCCACTCAGTATGCATCAAAGATGGATTTAAACCTACATCTTTCTGACTCTGTCGCAAGTTCTCTATCCACCGAGCCACAATGGATGCCAAAGAAAACCAATTCCATTCTTAGATGAGACTTTCAAGACTCCATACAAATATATATTTTATCTGACCTCTTGTGATAGATTCTATCCCTAGCCAAGAGTACATCATTTCTATATTTTGTCATGCTCCAGAAATTCAAGTCCTTTTCTCAGTCCCTATTGTCTCAACCAATTATTCACTCCTCTAATTTGCTTTTCTTTTTCTGAATTGACCTGGGTTCAAATCCTACCTCTGATACTTACTCCGTATTTGACCTTGAACAAATTACTTAACTTTCCTGGGTCTCAATTTCCTAATCTGTAAAATGAAGAGGTTGGTCTAGATGGCCTCTGAGGTCCTTCCTAGTTCCAGGTCAATGATCTCAATCAGAAACAGTAATGAAAACATTACCTTTGCCCCATTCATTAAATTTCTTGATTAAGACTCCATCATTCTTAACAGTGCTTTCTAAGTTCTTTCTGGTAGTATTACTTGTCAGCATATGGATTACCAAAAATAAGTGGTAGTAGTTTTCAGGTTTAAGAAGGTTAAAGTATGGATCACTTGGACTGATTGAGTATTCTTCTCTGCCAGTCTGATACAGAGTGGCTCCAATGCACATGGTCCTGTCAGTTTCCGTGTATTTACAGAATATCAGTAACATGATCATTGCTTTTGTATTAAAGTATATACAATTGTTGTCCATGCCAGGGACCTCCTAGCAGATATCTGGTTCTACCAATTGCCTCTTAAAAGGTGGAATGTCTCTAAAAACTTCTGGTTTGTGGCATTGGTGTGTTCTCACCATTGGCTATGATGTGAAATTCTAGCATTTCATCATCAGTATTGTGTTTATCCAAATTTGGAGTTGAATGAAGGTGTTTAATGGAGCTATGTTTTTAGTATAGCAGAATGGGGAATTTAGTGTTACTAAATTATATTTTGGTGGCATTAGAAACATAAAATAAATTTAGTTTTACTAAAGCAAAAAATAATCTTACAAAGTTCTATCAAGTAACAGGCACATACCATGGGAAGATAATTGTGAATGTCAGGGCAGTAAATAGTAGCTTAGGCATACTCTCAGCCGGGAGTTTCTAATTACCACTACTCATTTCTTTACCTTACCTTTATTGGATGTTCTCTCTCCCCATAAGAGTTGTGGATATATATCATTATTATTTGGATCCCTTCTCTATAGGAAGAGCTTCGTACCTGTAACTTAGCTCCAGATATTCAATGTTCCTTCCCTTTACACTGTGTGTTTTGTCTTGGACATTCCAATTTCCTGACACAGGTCAGAATTCTCTTCTACCATGGCCATATGATTTTTCTTCAATTTTTGCCTTAAAGACCTTCTTTCCCTCCATCTTCAAACTATCTGCAAAGCAGAACTGTCGTTGGGGACAGAAAAGTGGGAGGAAAGAGGTTCCCTTAATCCCTAGTAGGCAAAAAATGTTTTCCAATTATTTAGTGAAGAGGGCCCTGGACGTTAGCCCAGACTACTATCTTTCTTTCATTTACTCCTGTTGAAAGAGTAATGGCTCAAGGTTGATGGTGAACACTGTTTTAATCATCTGCTCACTGCTCAGATGTAGGCACTTTAAACCACTTTGAAAACTGCCAGACAAACTGAGCTTTAGCTTCTGGTGCATTGGTAAACTAGGGGTGGTGCCCACAGGTAACACATCTAGTTTAGCCAATAATAAATATTGATGAAAATATGAGCAAAGAGGTAATAACATATTAAAAAGATGACCAAATTGGCCATCTCTGACCACAGTGGATTTATACCTGGGATTCAGCATTATTTCAATGTAAGAAAAACTGAATAAACTGGAAAGGCTTTCGACAAAATTAAATATGTTCCTATTAAAAGGGAGGGACAAAAGAACACTAGAAAGCACAGGGGAAAATGAACCTCTCCTTAACATGATAAATAACATCTATCTAAAACCTGGAGCAAATATTGCACTAATGAAAAAAGGCTAGGCGCATTTCCAGTGAGATTAGGGGTAAAGCAAAGCTGTCCATTATCACCATTATTATTCGATGTAATGCTAGAAATGCTAGTGTTGTTGTCCTAGTTGTTGCTGTTGTGCAGTAGTTCAGTTGTGTCCGACTCCTTGGGACCCTGCATGGGGTTTTCTTTGCAAAGATACTGGAGTAATTTCCCATTCCCTTCTCTATTGGATTAAGTCAAAGAGAGATTAAGTGACTTGTCCAGGGTCACACAGTTGGAAGTGTCTTGAGGCCAGATTTGAACTCATGTCTTCTTGACTCCAGGCCCAGTGCTCTATCCACTAATCTCCCCACCTGCCACCTATGCTAGCTATAACAATAAGATAAAAAAAGAAACTGAGGCAACAAATACAGGAAAAGAGAAATTATGGCTTATTTTATCGTTCACTTTTCAATCATATCCAAATCTTTGGGACCCCATTTGAGATTTTCTCAGCAAATATACTGAAATACTTTTCCATTTCCTTTTCTAGCTTATTTTGCAGATGAGGAAACTGAGGCAAACAGAATCAAGTGACTTGTCCAGGTTAGTAAGTGTCTTCTGGCTTAGTTGCTGACAAACTGCTGAATGGATTCCAATTCCTACGCCTTTGGCAACTCATGCTTCCAGCTTTTCATAGCTCACAGAGTCACAATATAATCTACTCTTCATGTAATATTCCTTTCCCTAAGGGCAAGAAATAATAGACACAAGAGAAACAGAAGTAAAACAGGGCCACACACTCCTGGGTCATAACCCAAGTGGAAAGATAAAGACCAAGACCTCTCTCCTCACCTAGAGGCTTACAACAAGTGTTTCTCAATCTCTACCAAGAAACAGAGAGCTATTTGTCCTGTTAGGACCTTTTGGAATGTACACTCAGTTCTGGTTCCACCAACGACCCAAAGGTCCTTTATTCAAAACTTGCTAAGTGGACAAGAAATAGTTATATAATGCCGACACATGCTGTCAAGTGGATATAGGAGTTCTTCCATTCTGATTCATCAGGCATTTCTAAAAGCTGGCTCACCTAAGATGTATGGCCTCATGACTCTCATTTGTCAGTCTCCTCATTATAGATGATGATTTTCCAATAGATAAATGATGAAACAATATGAACAGGTATATCTCAGTGGAAAGAAATTGAAGCTATCAACAGCCATATGGAAAAATTCCCTGAATCACTAAAATTAGATGATATAAATTAGATCAAAAGTTCTACCACATACCCATCTGATTAGCAAAAAAGAAGAAAGAAAGAAAGAAAGAAAGAAAGAAAGAAAGAAAGAAAGAAAGAAAGAAAGAAAGAAAGAAAGAAAGAAAGAAAGAAAGAAAGAAAAGAAAGAAGGAAGGAAGGAAGGGAAGGAAGGAAGAAGGAAAAAAGAAAGAAAGAAAAGAAAAAAGGAAAGAAAGGAAAAGGAAAGAAAGAAAGAAAAGAAAGAGAGAAAGAAACAAAGACCAAAAGAAAGAGAGGAAGAAAGAAAGAAAAGAAAAGAAAAGAAAAGAGAAAGAAAGAAAAATTATAATTGTGGCAGGGGCTATGGGAAAACATGTGCACTAATGAAGACAGTTGAGATTAGATAACATGCTGAACCCAGTTGGCATGATTGTGTTATTTTTTTCAGGACCATGCAACATTCTGGGAAGAGGAATGGAGAATGTGAATGTTCAGGTACTTTCCATTATGTTTGTCTATGTTAGCTAAATAATCTTAAAATGATACATCATTTTCTTTAGTTATAACCCAGACTAAAATGCATTAACCTAATCCCCTGTGTAATTGAATGAATGTGTCCTGGAATCATCTGGTCCTCAAATACATATATAAAGAACTAAAAAATTTTTAAGAGAGAAAAAAACAGACATACTAATGCACTGTTAGTAGAGCTGCAAAACAATTTGGAACTATGCCCCACAAGGTCACTAAACTATCCATACCCTTTGGTACAGCTGTCTCACTATCATTTAACTGCCTCTGACTACTAAGTTTATATTCCAAAGAAATCAAAGGTAAGACCTTCCTATACAAAAATATTTATAGTAGCTATTGTCTTTTAATGTCAAAGAACTGGAAAGTAAGGGATGACCATAAATTGGAGAGTGGCTAAACATATTATGCTACATATAAAGCTATCAAAAAAAGAAGGAAGGAAGGAGCAAAGAAATGCAGGAAAGAATAAAGAAAGGTCATTGAAGAATTTTTTTTCAACGCACGGAAGAGAACAGAAGGAAACGCAAACAAGCAGGCTAGCTTTGAAAGTTGAATATACTTAAGAAGAAAAATTTGCTGTACGTATACAGCCCTTCCTCACTCAAATCAAAGTCAACTGCAAGTCATGTCATCATTTTCCCGATGTCATGGTCCTCTTCGAAAACGAAGAACAAACACAATGCTATACATAAAAGAGAGTTGCAGTTTCATGTATAATACTTGTTTTGTGTCTTCATATATACTCATTTTATTTGGTGTTTGTTAAGTTCAGAATAACAATAAATAAAATTTAAACAAAAAAATTTATATATACCACCTTCAGTTCCAGAATCATTGTTAATGTGCTATGTCCACATGGAGATATAGTAGAGAATTCGTGTTAGCCCACCCATGAACATAGTTTCCTCTTTTTAGGAGTAAACAATGTAAGAGTTGGGATAACATTTGTGTAGAAATTATTTTCTAGTGAAAAAAAATGGCAGTGAACCTAATCTACAATCTTTCCTTACTCAATTAACCAACAAATATTTGTTTGTGTCTACGTATGTCCTAGGTGTTACCAAGATGCTAAGAAAGCAAATGAATGAATGAATGAATGAAAAAGCATTTAAGTGATTACCATGTGCAAATCACTGAGCTAGGCTCTAAGGATACAAATAGAAAAGCAAGATAGTCCCTGATTTCAGAAACTCCATATTCTAATGTAAGAAATAAACCATATAAGAAGTTCCAATTGTAAGTCAGATGGAAAGGTTTCAGGATTTTTAGGGTACAGCAGAAAAACTGATGGTGATGCATCTTCTGTAATATTATTTCCGCTTACAAAATCACATTGGTTTCTAACGTTGAACTATTCGACAATGCCGACGTCTTTGATTGTGAGAAGTTATTTTCCAGATTTTCAGTAACTATCTATAGAGAAGACAGGGATGTAGCCCCTGCCCATAGGTGGCAGCTGGTCAGTAGTTGGATGTGGTGGTTGAGGTGATGTCTCTGGTTTGACTCACCTGACACACGCTGCCTCTTTTTTCTTCCTCAAAGTGCCTTAGGTAAGAAGTGAGAACATAATCCAGGCAATGAATCCATTAAGAATAGACCAAAGAAAAATGTTTCCTGGTTAATTGTTTCTTTTTAATCTTAGCATTATTGGATTTGTTTGTGTAAATTTTTTTTTAATTTTATGTGACAAAAACAAGAAGGGTAATTCATGACTACTGGTGATGATTTAGAGTCACTTAGATCTTGTTCACTAGGGGTGGGGAACCTCTGGCTTCAAGGCCACATGCATGTGGCCTTCTATGTCCTCAAGTGCAGCCCTTTGACTGAATCCAAGCTTCACAGAACAAGTCCTTTTATTAAGGGAGTTTGTTCTGTGAAGTTTGGAGTCAAAGGGCCACATCTGAGGACCTAGAGGGCCACATGTGACCTGTAGGCTGCAGGTTTCCCATCCCTGGCCGACATACATCTCTTCCTGTCCTGACTATGGGGTACCAAAAGACCGATTAGGGCCAAGTGGATCTCAGCTTAGCCAACATGAAAAAAAATAGAAGTTGGACAGTTCATAATGAATAATGGAGATTTAATCCAAGAAGACAAAAGGCATATATACATACATACATACATACATACATATGTATGCCACACAAAAACACACATGCATGCACACAAACCAATGGCATATGTCATTTTTTTCAATGGAAAAGGAACTTGCTGTTCAGTTGTCTTTCAGTCATGTCCGAGTTCTTCCTGATCCCATCTGGAGTTTTCTTAGCAAAGATATTGGAGTGGTTTGCCATTTTTTTCTCTAGCTCATTTTACAGATGAGGAAACTGAGGTGAATAGGATTAAGTGACTTGCCCAGAAACTGAGGTAAACAGAATTAGGTGACTTACACAGCTAATATCAGAGGCTGATTTGAAGTCAGGAAAATGAGTCTTTGTAACTCCAAGGCTGACACTATCCCCTGCACCACCTAGCTGTATGTTAAAATATGTTGCTCTTCTGAGAGAATTAATTCATATGTAAATATAATCTTAGATCTAGAGCTGGAAGGGACTTCTCAGAAACAATCAAGTCCAAATCCCTCATTTTGGCTGATCAGGAAACTGAGTCCCTGGGAAGTCAAGTAACTAGCCCAAGGTCACACAGGCATGTAAGCGTCAGAGGCAGGATGTCAACCCAGGTCCTGTGACTCTAGAATCAGTGATCTTTCCCTTGTAAGAAATAGCATGGGGGTGCAGTGAGTAGAGCACTGGCCCTGGAGTCAGGAGGACCTGAGTTCAAATCTGACCTCAGACACTTGACACATGTGCCAGCTGTGTGACCTTGGGCAAGTCACCTAACCCCAATTGCCCTGCCAAAAAACAAACAAAAAGAAATAGCATGCATGGACAAAAATCTATTTCCTGACCACAGTGGGCTCAGAAGTATAGACAACAGGAGAAGCAAATGGTGTTTGAATTGGGATTAAGGTTTAAAAACAACAGAGGTTACTGTTCCTCAAGTTTAAGTGCTTCAACTTAGTCTACAGAGTGGGTCAAATTCTGTTTGGAAAATGGTAATTCAGTCCAGGGTATATAGCTTAAAAAAAAAAAAGGCAACCATCCCTATCTTAGATTATTAGAGAGGGCTCTTCCTTCTCAGAATAATATTGGCTTATTTCCTATAAGACAGGGCTCAGGCCCAATAAATGTCTGCATAAACCATTCATTTTTTCATAAATATTAGCATATACTATATTGGAGTGAACTCAGTAAGCATGTGGTACAGATGGATATTAATATTGAACAAAATAATGGAAAAAATAACTCATAAAGTAGATGATAGACTTGTAAATATTTATTCACTACCTATGAAAACAAAGTGGGGTATAAAACATTATAATAGATCTAGTTATTTCAAGGCTCCGTGAGAGTGCTTTATGTTATCACATTTGGATGGGAAATGGTCTATCAGTGACCATTACTGTAATAGACTAGTTTTTCTAGGACTGCTCAACTCTGAAAATATTCTTTTGTCTGTGTATTCTTTTGTCAGGGGTGGGGTAGGGCATATGGGGGGGGGGGTTGTTGTTGTTCAAATCTCTGTTTTCTATAATAAACTTTAAACTAGGATTTTTCCCTCTAAGGATACAAGGAATTACATTTTGTTAACTTTGGCTAATTGTATTAATTAATTCCATTTCCATTCCATTTCAACAGATAACTGTTGGACTCAATTCTATAATTCAGAAAAAACCTCTCGCACTTTCCATACCTTGGGTTTTTAATAATGTGTTTCCCCATACTCTGTCAGTAGGAAGAAAAGCAAGGGAAACTTGGAAAATAGAGTTTAGTAAAATTCTGGATTCTCACTTAAAATTTTTTGAAACATCAGAATGTAATATCAATCAATCAACCAACAATTATTAAGAACCTACTCTGTGCCAGGCACTCTGCTAAGTGATAGGGATACAAAAAGAGATAAAAGACCGTATTTACCTTCAAGGAGTTTACAATCTAACGGAGAAAACAACATACAAACAAATATATATGAAGCAAACTATATACAGGATAAATAGGAAATAATTATAAGAGAGAAAACTGGAATTAAGAGGGATGAGGGAAGGCTTCCTGTAGAAAGTGGAATACTAGACCTGGATTCAGAAACACCTGAGTTAGAATACTACCTCATTGTATAACCCCGGAAAAGCCACAACCTCTCTGACACATATATTCTTATCTATAAAATGGGATAGTAATAGCACCTACCTCATAAAGTTGTCACAGGAACCAAACGAGATAGTGTAGTTTTGCAAACCTTAAAATTCTAAATAAAATTAGTTAATAAAAATAGCTAGCATTTATATAGCAATTGTCTAATAGTTTTATAGCAAATATCTAAGGACACAAAAATTGTGTGAGATGGTTGATGTTATTAACCTATTTTAGAGAATAGGAAACTGATAGTGAGACAGGTTAAGTGACTTGTCCAGAGTCATACAGCTAATAAGTGTCTGAGGCAGGATTAGAACTCAAATTCTGGCTCCAGGTTTAATGCTTTATCCGTTTACTAAACTACCTGACAGGTATCATCACCATCATCATCACCACCACCACCACCACCACCACCACCATCATCATCCTCCTCCTCGTTATCATCTCTACTAATATCAGTAACAAGTCATTTGTTGAAAAGCACAGCTTTTTTAAAGATTATGTCCATAAATAATTAGAAATGAGTTGTTTAATGGCACTACTAAATTAACATCAGGTTACCAAAGAAATACCTAGTTGGAAATAAAAGTGTAAGCTGAATAGATGTTGTAATAGTCGATTGAATGGATGTGTAAGCTTTGGATCCACACTTCTGAAGCTCAGGTATTGATGGGAATTTTGCTTCTCTTAAGGCTCTGTGAAAAACCATGATGACCAATGGGGAGTTGTTGGTACACTTAAACCAGTCGAAATAGCGAGAGGACAAATCTGTAAATTAAGTTGCTAGAACTAACAGGTTCATTCAAAACCAACTGACTTTTAGTGCTATGTAGATATAGCCGCAATATTTACTATAGTTAGATTTACTTAATGAGATTGACTATGGTCAAGTGATGAAAGAAATGATGGAACATTTTTAAAATAATCACTGAGGATGATGCATTTGATGCAGATAAAAATTGATTTTAAATTAGGTTCAAGGTGAGGTGACTAACAAGATGCTGAAATAGAAGTTATATGAAAACCTCTTCAACCCTAAACCAAAAAAAAAAAGCAATTATATATAACACAGAAAGTAACAATTGATTCCACAACCCTCAGGCAAAACTCTTATGAATTGTCTTAAGAACTTTAATTCTGCTTGCCTTCCAGAGGAGGGGGAAGGGATGGGAGGCAGGGAGATAATTCGGAGCTCAATTTTTTTTAAAAGTTTAAAATTTTGTTTACATATAATTGAGAAAAAAATAAAATAGAAATTAAATGTAAAAAAAAAATACTTAGAGCCTCCACTCAGTGCCCCTCCCCATCTGACAACACCCCAGCCACAGCAAGCACAACCTCCCAGGTGTGGTTGCAGTTGTTCTTCCTTAACATCACCACCACCTAAATTCCTCAAGAAATGACAAGTGCCTATCCAAGTGCTGTAGGAAAAAGACAAGTCTGAAAATATAATATGTGTGTTTTCCTTCAGAACAATAAGCTAGGTAGAACCAAGTGTCTGCCTGAGGAAAGGGGGACTGGAAACCAGTTAGGTAGGGCCCATTGGGTCCTCCAAGAGGTTACGCAGACTAGGGATTCCCCAGATATCACAGATGAACTAGACCCAGAATAAGTCAAAAGAGAAATGAAATTCATATGAGAAGAAATTAGGAATAAATTAGGTCCAAAATTGGTGCTTACCACACAGATTTAAGAAATTTGAAGGAGTAGGAAATTAGAAGTAGGAAAATGTGAATACATGATAGAAAATCTCTCTAAAGCAGTTAAAGCTGTATGAGATAGAAAAACATATTTGAAACACAAAAACACCAAAGTAGAGGAAATTTTGGTAGAAAATAAGCAAATGATGACAACATTAAAAGAACACACGAATTAGATAAAAGCTAAAGCAAATGACCTTGAAGACAGGCTATGTAAAGGTAACTTAAGGATCATAAGTGTTCCAAAAGCATAATATATGAAAATCTGTATACAAAAAAATTAATACCATAACCCTGGAAATAACCTAAGAAAAGTGTCCAGAACTTTTGAATACCAGCAACAAAGCATCAGTTCAGAAAATTTACAGATCACTGCCAGGGGAAAAATATCTGCTCTAAAAACAAACTAACTAAATTTTACAGTTTCAATGAAAACCAATAAATTTTGCAAGTGGCCAGGAGAATAACAAGGGATTATTCTGCAGTTTTGAAAAATCCAAAAGAAAATGAAATGAAGTCCATAAGGCAAAGCTGCAAGCCAAAATGATATCTATTGCAAATCTAAACTTAATAATCAATAAAAAGATGGATAGTCAACAAGAAAGGCATTTGAAATATCCCTGTTAAAAAGGAAAAGTGAGGTGAATGGATTATTTGACTTGCAAATACCCCAAACAACAGGAACACTTGACAGATGACAGGTAAAGAAGTAGAATTATCTTATACTTATAGGTTATTGTTTCTAAAAAGAAAAAGGGAAAGCTTAATATATAAGGTAAAAGAATAAAGAGGGATCATCAAGAGACAAAAATGACTTAAGGAGTAAAAGATTTCAAGAGAACTTAAAAACTTAGGAGAAGCAAAAAAAAAAAGAAAAAGGAAACTTTACTTCTAGGTCTTTCAATGTCTTTGAAGAGATGAAATAGTAAAGTATAAGATTTTATACATGTAGAGAAAGGAGGTGAGAGAAATGGGAAATGGGTGCTGTACCCTATGAAGCCCTTTGGTGAATTAAGAATAGATGGTGATTCTTATATTCTTTTCAAAAAATTGGAGACTAGGTGAATGAGATGGTGGGGTGAAGATTGGGGGGTGTAAGCGTAAGCAAAGTGGATTTTTGTTAGTATTTTTTGGAGTTTAGCTTTCCAGGATCCATGGCCATAACAATGTCTTGTTCCCACATGTTGGATATGAGCTGTATGGTTCAAAACATCTCCCCCAGGTGTTGCCTTTTTAGATTGTAAAGGTCAGGACCCTGGAGGGGTGGGGTGTAAGTATAAAGCAGGTGGGTACTAGTCAGTGAGTGGGCAACGTTTAGAGTTGAAATGCACAAGCTAGAATGCTGTGTGTGCCTTGATCAGCCCCCATCAAGGCTTGCGGGAGGGGGTGGGGAGAATCTGTATTTGCCTTAACTGGCCCCCATTGAGGTTTGAGGGGATTTAAGGGAATGCACAAGTTGTACCTGTCTCGATTGACCCCATGAAGACAGGAGTTGCTCCCCCCCCCACACACATAAACACGCACTTCTCCCTGGCCCCTTTGAGAAAGGTGATTAGGGAATGCTGTAGGAGGTGGTGCTCAGCAACCCTTGTGAGAGAAGGTTAGATAGAATGAAGTCTGCATTATTTAACTAAAGTAGGATTGTTAACCCCTTTGAAGCTGTGTTTTCTTCATAAAAGCAGATCAAAGAACCTGTGCTAGCGAGCCATCCTGGGTATGCTACGGTGCTTGCTAATACCGGGGGATAGAACTGGGGATACTAAACTGGTAGAACAGCCCAGAGTAGGACATAGAGTACTGCTGAAGAGCATACCCTTAGGAAAAGAGTTATGACCCTGCAGTGGGAGACAGTACTTCATTGTAGATATCATCTGGGAATTTTTGCATAAGGAAATTACCTTTTCCGAGAGTGTATTGTGCCTCTAAGAATAGTATCCTGCCACAGGAAAAGAGGTATTTGAGCTCCTGGGGGCAGCTAGTACTCAGAGTGGTAGGGGTAGCCTTTGGTAGAATATGGCATTTGTAATAGACACTGATTATATTGAGGGGCTAAGCCTCACAATGTGGAACACAGAATAATTCCTTCCATCTGACATTGCTTTTCTCTTAAATTTTTTTAAGAGGCATAAATAAAACAAAAGGGACTATGAGGGTAAGTTCTCCAAAGTCAATAGAACCAAGGTTGGATAAAAGAGAGAGTTCAAACCTAGTAATTTAGAAACTTCAATCTTATAGAGGATAAAGAGAGAATAAAGCTGGAGCAAGAAAGGGTATATAGCTGGTAAATTAGAAAATAAAATTCAGAAAAGATTAGAAAGGAAGAGAAATAGAAAGGACAATGTAAAGGAAAACTTTGGAAAAGGAGTTAAAAGAAAGTTACTAAAAATAAGAGGTTAGAGAAGAGGAAGATGGGAGATTTTAAACTACTCTATTGAGAAGATTAAGAAATTAAGATGAGAAATAGATAACTAAATAAGAAACAGAAATGAACAATTTAAGTCAATTCAAAGAATTTGGAATAAGGAAGGCATTTAAATGGAAATGGGGAAGTGAATAGACAGTGTGGGAACAGACTAAACTCATGGTAGTATAAGTATAGCTAATTAACACAGAAAAAGTGCTGGCTTAAAAGAGGACGGTTTTTTACTGGTTTTTTTAAGGCAATACAAAAAGAAATGAAAAGAGGAAAACACAAGAAAAATAGTAGTAATTTTAAATGTAATGTATTAAACAATACAATAAAATGAAAGAGAATGGCAAAATAGATAAGAAAACAAAACCCTACAATCTGTTCTATACAAGAAGCATAGCTAAAAAGAAAGACATGTACAGGATGAAAATGAGAGATTGAAACAAAATTTACTATGCATTATGTGTATCCCTCTCTCCACCCCCCCAAAAAAGCACAGTGGTTTGAAATTTATCAGACAAAGCAAAAATAAAAATTCATATCAAGAGAGATTAAACCAGCCAACTATATTATGCTTAAAGGAACAAGAGACAATGAACCTATTTCAGTATTAAACATATGTGCACCAAATGGCATAGAAGCTAAATTTATAAAAGTTAACTGAACTGCAAAAAGACAGAAAGTAACAAAAAAAAATTGTAGAAGACTTTAATGTTCTTCTCAGAGCTGGAAAAATCTAACAAAGACAAAAATTAAAAAAAATTGAACAAAGTGTTGGAGGATTTAGAATTCAAAAACTTGTGATCTTCTGGATGATAAATTAAAAATATAGATACTTCCCATTTACTATATGGTACCTTCACAGACAAAAATGACACAGAGAAATTTTAAATAAACATTTTAAAAATAGAAGTATTGTGTATGCCCTCTATGGACATATATGTCATATAAAATGGCAACAAAATAGTAATTAATGGAGGAAAAGCCAGTAAAAGACATACAATTTAATAGAGATTTTTAAAAGGACAACATGATTAATAAGTGGGTTAAAGAGTATTATAGAAACAATAACTATATAAAAGAGAATGATAATGATGAGACAACATACTGAAATTTCTGGGATACAAATGAAAATGATAACTCACATTGACATAGTACTTTAAGATTTCCAAAGTGCTTTACATTTATTATGTCATTTGACACTCACAACAACTCTGTGATTTAGGTACTACTATTTTTATCCCAATTTTGCAAATGAGGGAACTGAAACCAAGGCAAGTTAAGTACCTTGACTAGGGTCACTTAGCTGCTAAGTGAATGAAGCAGTATTGAGATTCAGGTCTTCTTGATTCTAAGTTTGGAATTGTATCCCCTGTGCCAGGCTGACCTTTACCAAAGTAGTCTTCAGAGGAAAAAATATTTTGTCGTTTTGTTATTATTTTTCTGTTTGTTGTCCCTCTTGTTAATAGCATTTACATAGTGTTTTAAGTTTTGTAGTGTTTTACAAACATGATCTTATTTCATCCTTACCACAACCATGGGAAATAGGTGCTATTATCATCCTCATTTTACAAATGAGGGAACTGAAGCAGACAGAGGAAGTTATGGAGAGACAGAATTAGACAAGATGTCAGGAAAAACTTCCTAACGATTAGAGTTGTCCAAAAGTGGAATTCCTAGAAAGGTGACATTTTCTCACCCACTGGAAGTCTTCAAGCAGAGATATGGGTATGTTCTAATGGGGACTAGAATGCCATTGAGCTCTCCTATCAAAAATTCTCTGATTCTGTGCTATTTGAAGGAACACAAGTTCTAGAATCTAAAGAGAGCTAACAAAAAAAAAGTAGAAATGAAGGTGTTGTTTAGTGCTGGCTAGAAATACAAAAGCAGATCAGTGGAAGAGACAACATAAAGGGAACTGTTGGATTGAATGGAAAATTTTTCTTTGAAAAGGAAATAGTAATAATTAAAAATAATTAGAAAAATATACTTGGGGCTGACAACTATAATACAGCATCAAAGAATCATAGAGTGGAAAGAGACCTAGGCAATCATTTGGTTTATTTCATATCTGAAAAAAATGATTTTTACTACCATTCACCCAAAAACAGTCATCTAACTTGCATGAAGCTCTGAAATGAGGAGGCTCTGATGACTTCTAAAGGCAGTCCATTACACTCTTATGTAGTTCTGTGAAATTTAGATTATTGATTGAATGTGACAGAAAAATTAATAGAATGACAGAAAATTGTTAATGCAAATGTAATGTTACTTGCCACTCCCTTAATGTCAGAATTTCAGTAATGTCTTTACATTCCTTCTTTCAAGGTGGTATTTTCTTCATTGGTCTTTTGGACATCCTTTTCCATTTGGCTAATTCTGCCTTTCAAGGCATTCTTCTCCTCATTGGCTTTTTGGAGCTCTTTTGCCATTTGAGTTAGTCTATTTTTTAAGGTGTTATTTTCTTCAGTATTTTTGGGTCTCCTTTAGCCATTTACATTCCTTCTTTCAAGATATTCACTTTTGATTAGGTTAAACTGAACCACAGCCTAAGTCTCCCCAACCCTGAGATTTTACGTTGTAAAGGAACCTAATTAGATTAAGCTGGTTCTCAGCTCCTAATGTCCTTGACCCTTTCCTTTGCAATTCATACCATAAAGGGCAAAACAGCCAGAATGAAATGGTTTTCCTTGCCCAGATTGCCAAGAACAACTGGAATCTCATGACCAGACCTTGCCTTTTCTCCTTTTTCTCCTAAAAGTATAAAAGCGTTTTTCCTGGGTCTTGGAATTGGGAAATTCATTGTGCTCTGAGCTCAAAAGACATCCCCCAGGGGGTGGGGGGGCGGGGCGTGCAGGTTTGTTACCCTGTTATCTCAATTAAAAACACTCTATTCCTCAACTCATGACTTTGATTTATTTCAGGACTTAACAAATGGTTATTTAGTTAATCACTAGAATCACTAGATCTGTGGATCAGATTTGGATTTAATTTTATAGGCTTCAGTAGTAGAGTTTGTAAGAGTTTAAGTTCCCTAATTTTTAAGAGCTACTTGTCTCACTTAAGAGCTCCTCTCTCATGAGGGAGATAAGGAAGATGAGTCAACCTGGTCAGGAGATGTTTTGCCTAATACTGAGTCTCTCTGGTGTTAAGTGATATCTGGCACAGGACTTTCCAGAGGATGGTGTTTTCCCTGTTACTTTAAATGAGAGGTTCCCCAACTTATTTGGGCTTTTCAAAAAAATTACTCAGTGCCCCACTGGAAATCTACTTTTTTAAACCCTTTAACAGTTTTTTTTTTTAATTTGTGTCATTTTAAAAAAAATATAAAACAAGTTTTTAAACAACACATCTTAAATTTAATAATTTATTGTAAATTTGTGGGATTTTTCCTGCATTGAAATTTTGATGAGGAAGTATTTCATCATGTAACATATAATATCATATTAGTACAAGTCATTACACTCACATAATCCTGCCGATGCATACTGAACTTCCCAACAATGAGTACTTGCTTGTTAAGACCTGTCGTGGACTGACCACTGATCAGACATAACTTGCATTTTGTGTGTTTGTTTGGAAAATAATGTAATCACTATGACTTTAACTCTGTTATACAACAGATGAAACATGTATGAATGATTTTTCAAAATTTTCTTATCTTCTCTTCTTTCCTTATGCTTCCACTCCCCCCTTATTTATATGCAACACCCCCCCACACACAATTGCACACAAGGGTACTACCATCCTGCCCTGGATTGTTCCAGCACCACCCCCAGGCACCCACTTTGGGAATCTTTGTAATATGAAGATCCCCTCTTGTAAATCGGCATGAATTAGCAAAATGTAAGCCCCCTATCCGCCTCTGCTATAAACCAATCACGGTCTTAGTTTAGTTTGCATCATTGACCTTATGTAACCAACTGTATAAAAATCTGCTCTGTCATATGCATCTCTGGCTACTGAAGTTCCATTGACCTCTTTTATTGCCAATTGTTAACCTGAATCTTGCGTCTCAGTTTCCCTTTATTGCAGATTTTTATCACAACAGTTCTAATTGTTACAAAGGTTTTCCTTAAGCAAGCACGCTAAAGTACTCTTGGTGGAGCAGTGAATTGTTCTAGTCATTCTGGAAAGCAATTTGGAACTTTGCCATAAAAGTCACTAAACTTTACATATCCTTTCACTGAGGGATACCTATTCATACCCTAAAGTGAACAAAAAAAAAAAGAGGAAAAAGACCTGTGCATACAAAAATATTTACAGTAGCTCTTTTTATAGGATCAAAGAAATTGAATCTTAAGAGAGTGCCCACTGTGAGTGAATAGCTTAACAAATTGTGGTATATGAGCGTAATGCAATATTATTGTACCACAAGAAAGATGAAAAGGTCTTGGTATTTGACAAGAATTTATTTTTTACAAAAGAAAGTTTTTTCCTTATATCAACCCCCAATTTGCCTCTTCTCAACTTCTGCCCATTGCTGTGTCATTTAGAGCTAAATATTAAAAGACAAAATCTTAGAATCACAAATTTAAGAGTTGGAACTGACCTGAGTGGTCACCTAGTCTAATCCATATGCAGAGGACAAGTGAACATCCAACATCCAACCTGTGCTTGAAAACCTCCTCACAGAGGGAAATTACAACCTTTTCTTTTAAGACAAGCCATTCCACTTTTGACTGGCTGTAATTGTTAAGAACTTTTTTTCTAGCCTTAAAATTGAAATGCTTTCATGTTTTATGCTGTTTAATTTTCTATAATTCAAGCTTTACCTAAAACAAATGAGTATCAGAGTATGGCAGTGTCTACAACATGCACATTTTTTAAAATACTGTGCCTTTCCAAAAAAGTATACATAGCATTAATATCTCTTTATAAATAACAGCAACCAAAAAAACCAAACAAAACATGTGTATTATAAATTCTTACAAAGAATATAGGATAACTTTAAAATATCTCTCAAACACCATCTCTAACACATACTAGCTGAGCTCTGACCATTGACCTCCCTGGCTTCCTTTAAGTCCCAACTAAAATCCTACCTTCTACAGGAAGCCTTCCCCAATCCCTCTGAATTCCAGTGCCTTTCCTCTATTAATAAGTTCCTACTTATCCTGCATATAGCTTGCCTTGTATCTATTTGTTTACCTATAGTCTCCCTCATTGGATTGAATGCTCCTTGAGGGCAAGGACTGACTTTTGCTTCTTTTTGTATCGCCAATGCTTATCGCACTGCCTGGCATATAGTAGATGCTTAATAAATATTTATTTATTGACCGAATGAGTGGCCTTGGGCAACATTTAACCTCATAGTACCCTAAAACCAGAAGTTTCAGAGAAGGTGCTAATCTTCCTTGGCAAAAGGAATTTCCTATAGCACTGAAATCATAATTCTGGTCCCCCTCCCTATATTTTAAAGTTATCCTCCTATTACATTCTTTGTTTGGTTATCTTTCCTACCCATAACTATGAGAGGTATATGATTTGTTTCTCTTAAAAGTTTTTTTATAATATGGCCATGTATTCATTTAGCACATCTTGCCAAATATGATGAAATGTGTTTATCCCAGCCTAATTTCACCTAGATTGTTTTATAGTTTTCAAAGCTATATTTTTAAAAAGAAAAAATCAAGACTAGACTTAAGAACCACATTTGTTAAGTGAGTGAATTATATTGGATAATCCCTAAGGTCACTTCTCACTGATCAGTTTACCAAATATAATGTATACCTTTAAGCATGACTTTTCTTTCACTTCATTACTATGATTCTACATCAGATTTCCTCCAAAGAATTCAAAATACATTTCATGTTTTCTCATAATGGCCCTAATAGTTGGAACCATATATTATCTTGTTAGAGACAAGGAGAAACTGAGGCACAAAGATTTTAGTTTGCTTTGCCAAATTCACAATAATCACCAACAGAGCCAAGATCAGACATCCCCTTCTATTCTAGAGATTTTCATGTTATTTTGTTTTCATAAAACTTTTCAAAAGGTATGTTTCATTGTCTCACAAGCCTCAAAATTGTAACATAAGAATGTTCTTTGTCGGTAATAGAGGACAAATGCAGGTCATCTAAAAAGTACCTGGTGGTTTTAGCAGATTGCGAGTTAATGAATGAATTAGGAGGGTAGAATGGAAGTGAAAAAAAAGCTAATGAAATATCAGCTTGCATTAAGAGAAGTGTAGAGTGCAGGACTAGGAAGGTAATAGTCTTTTTGTGCTCTACCCTTGTCAGACCCCATCTGGACTATTATGTTCACTTTGGGACACCACATTTTAGAAGAATCACAGAATCATAGAGATAGGCTGGAAGGGACCCTAGAGATAATTTAATCCATTTTTCTCATTTTACAAATGAGGAAACTGAGGATATTGATCTGGCCATGTTGGAGAGTGACCCACAAAGAGTGACAAGATGATGAAGGACCTTGAGATCATACTAATGATAACCATTTATAAAGTGCTTTAAAATTCACAAAATACTCATAAATGTTATCTCGTTTGACTCCTACAATAGCGCATATTACTATGAAGTGATGATATCTAAAAAATAAAATAAGATGTGAGAGAGGGTATTGGGAGAAGGAGAAAAAGAGAGATAGAATGGGGTAAATTATCTCACATAAAAGAGGCAAGAAAAAGCTATTATAACAGAAGGGAAGAGGGGGAAGGTGAAAGGGAATGAGTGAACTTTACTCTCATCAGATTTGACTTAAGGAAGAAATAACATACACTCTCAATTGGGTATCTTACCCTACAGGAAAATAGGAGGAAAGGGGATAAGAGGTGGGGAGGGGGGATGACAGAAGGGAGGACTGTTTGGGGGAAGGGGTAGTCAGAAGCAAAAACTTTTGAAAAGGGACAGGGTCAAAGGAAAGAATTGAATAAATGGGGGATGGGATAGGATGGAGGGAAATAATAGTCATTCACAACATGACTATTGTGGAAGTGCTTTGCATAACGATACATATATAACCTATATTGAATTGCTTGCCTTCTCAAGGAGGAGAGGTGGGGAGGGAAGAAGGGAGAGAATTTGGAACTTAAAAACAAATATTAAAAATTGTTTTTACATGCAACTGGGAAATAATATATACAGGTAATGAGGTATAGAAAGCTATCTTGCCCTACAAGAAAGTAAGGGGAAAGGGGATTGAAGGGGGAGAGTGGGGCAATAGAAGGGAGGGCAGACTGGGGAAAGGGGCAATCAGAATACATGCTGTCTTAAGGTGGGAGAAGGAGAGAGATGGGGAGAAAATTTGTAACTCAAAATCTTGTGGAAATGAATGTTGAAAACTAAAAATAAATAAATCTTTAAAAATAAATTATTTCAGTGTTGTGTTATTTTTATTGTTTAGTGTTATGTTAAATTATTTACATTAGTAATCAAAAGATTTCCCATTGAACTCTCCCAAGACAGGAAGAAAAAGAGATGAGTTTAAGCAAAAAATATTGATTGGTTCACTTTCAGATCTTCAGAAAATATCATTTTACTTGTGAGATTGTAAATAAAGGAAATAACTTATTTTAGGTATGAAGTTTTTATTTCTTTATTCACAAATTTCATTTCATTCTTTTAAAGGAGGTATTTTGATTTCTCTGTGGTTATTATTTTGTTTTGTTTGTTTTAAATGACAGAATTTGCTCCTACCCTTTCCCATTTTTTTAGCTTATCTTGGCCAGATCCTATTATGAGATGCTTATGTATCCACCATAATGGCATGCTTCCATGTTAGGGCATTTGTTCCACGCTCTTCAAAACATTTTAGCCACTGTAATAGTCAAGAATAAGCAGTTGTATATGGTCAGGTTTTTAAAAGACAAATTCATGTTAATCTTTATTATGTCTTAGATTTGAATTTATTTTGATAATTGTAATTAGTTAATATTAGTTAAACCACAGACTAACATCTCCTGAGTAGCATCTGAAATAAAGAATTAGATAGGCAAAAATGAAATAAACAAAAAACTTAGACAAAATGTGCCAGACTAAAGAGAAAAATGTTCAGAATATCACATTTGTAATTCTGAGTTGTATTCAGAAAGCTACATTTTGTTAAAACAAGACTGAAGAAACAACAGTAAGAAAGGTGGGATGCCTGAAAAAGGAACTGATTTTTTTTTAAATCAGGCATCTGAGCTTCCTAAAAGCTAGCTACAATGTCATAGTTCTCATTTCTAGAGGATGAGGGAGAGAAGAGGTATTAGGCTGACTATCAAACTGTAGGTCTACAGAGCCATTGCGCTGAGGTCACTGCTGCATGCCTGTGAAACCTAGATAGTATACAAGCCCCGTGTGGGAAACTGAACAGATAACGTGGCAAGGTGAGGTACCAGATACTCAGATCCCTCCCAAGCTGAACTCCCATGCATTCGAACTCTACTGGCCATGCTTGTGTTTGGCAGTGCTGTTCAAAAGCCAAACATACATTTGCCTAAAAGACTATTTTAAGAGAACCCATACAAGACAAGGGCTCAAGGAAGGTCAGAGGAAACAATACAAGGACACTCTTAAGGTCTCTGGGAAAAACTTTAATATCAATTGTGAGATATGGGAGACACTGGCACAGGACCACCCAGCATGGTGTTCCTGCCTCAACGTGGTCACTGTGCTCTATGAGCAAAGTCGAATTGCGGTAGCACAAAGGAAATGTGAGGTGAGCAAATCTAGAGACATCTCCACTCCAAATGTTCAAAGGGACTATTAGTGTCTGACCTCTAGTAGAACCTTCCAAACTCACATTGGACTGATAAAGCTGCAGTTGAACACACGGTACTTTGATCCCACCACCATGATGTCTTTGGTCCTTTTTAAGTACAAAGGGCAAACAACAATGAGGGGCTGACGTAATTATAGGGCTGGGAACACGGGAAAAGTTTTGGAACAGACACTGTTTGGCATGAAATAGCAAACCCATAAAAGGAGAATAAAAGAATTGACAAGCAATAGTGAGGGCCCAATTTATGTTTATCTATAATCAAATTGATAGTGGATGAAGCCATGACCAAGTGATCATAGTTTGTTAGAAAAAGTGCAAGGTGGGGATGGGGAGGATGGGGTTGGGCAGTGGGGGTGGGGTTCAAAACAAATTTATGAAAGACTTTAATAACCCAAAACAATTCCAAAGGACCCATGAAGAAAAAAATACTATCCACCTCCAGAGAGAGAAGTGATGAACTCTGAGTACTAATTGAAGTATAATTTTCACTTTCTTTATTTTTCTTGCATCTTAAAAAATATATAGCCAATATGGAAATGTTTTGTGTGATTTCACATGTATAATTGATTTCATATTCTTGCTTTCTCAGTGGATGGGGAGGGGTAAGATACTGAGAGAGAATAAAAAACTCAAAATTTAAAGAGAAAATATTAAAAATAAATAGTTGAATTTTATTTTTTACAAAAGTAGGATAACATTAGGACTCTGACAGAGCATACAACATTTATGAAAACAAAGGAGCCTCCTTTCATTCTACATTTTCTTCTGAATTTTAGGTTCTAAAACCTGATATGAAATTCAATTGATATGACCTAGTTTAATTTTAGATCCTGACCAATCATTGGTATAGAGATCTCCCAGTGAGAAAACTCTCTCCACCGTCGCAAAGCAGTAACCATTTAAAAAAAATTTTTTTTCATTTTAGAGATTACCTAGGGCACTCAAAGGTTAAGTGACTTGCCAAAGGTCAAATGTCTAACATGTATCAGATTAGAGCCAACTTTCCATCAGAGATGCCTTGCCCCTTCCACCTACTTTAGCTGAAGAGTAAGCCCCTAAGTCAGTGACACAGAAGGTTCCCATTTTTCATCTCCCATCCCTGAAGCTGAGGGTGTGTCTACACATACGGTCACCACATCAAATGTTGTAACCAAAACCACTTTTTTGGTATATATATATATATAACATTTTAAAAATATTTTAGAGGATAAATGGTTTTGTGGTTTGACTCTTCATGAAGAGAAAAGGTTTGATTTTTGGTCACAGATTCCTGGGTTCTGAGAAAATTGCAGAGTGCTCAGAAGTGACTAGTGGTACTTGTTTAAATATATAATAATGGCTAGCATTTATATGGTGCTTTAAAGTTTCCAGTGCAATTTATATGTGGTAATTCGTTTGATCCTCCCAACAACCTCATATGGTAGGTGTTATTATTAACTCCGTGTTACTGATAAGGAAACTGAAACAGAGAGGTTAAGTGATTTGCCTAAGGTCACACAGCTTGTAAGTGTCTGAGGCAGGATCTGAACTCAAGTCTTCCTGACTCTAAGTCGCATATTTTAATCACTGCTCCACCCAGGAGCATACATACATATATGTTGCTGTTATTCAGTCTTTTTTTTTCATTCATATCCAACTCTGTGACCCCATTTAGGGTTTTCTTGGAGAAGATACTGGGGTGGTTCTCCATTTCCTTCTCCAGCTCATTTTACAGCTAGCTGCAAACTGAAGCAAATGTGGAAACTGAAACTGAAGCAACTGTGGTTAAGTGACTTGCCCAGGGTCACACAGCTACTACATGTCTAAGGCCACATTTGAACTCAGGGATTCCTGATTCCAGGGCCCGCACTCTATCTAGTGGACCACCTAGCTGCCCCAATATATGTACATATATGTATATATACCCATGCTTATATATATACATATATGCCTATAGAGATATATATATATATATAGATTTGTGCATTCATATATATGTTTTATATTTAATCATTACCATAGTCCTATGCTGATTAATTCACGCAAGATTATGCATGGATTTTTTTTCTTTTTTTTTTTTTGGAGGGGAAAGGCAATGCAAATTAGAATTAAGTGACTTGCCTAAGGTTACACAGCTAGTAACTGTCAAGTATGAGGCCAGATTTGAAATCAGGTCCTCCTGACTGCAGGGCTGGTGCTCTACTCACTGTGCCACCTAGCTGCCCTTTTTTAAACATTTTTTAGATTCTTTTTTTTGGGGAGGGGAGGGGGGAATACAGGGCAGTTGGGGTTAAGTGACTTGTCCAAGGTCACACAGCTAGTAAGGGTGTCAAGTGTCTGAGGCTGGATTTGAACCCAGGTCCTCCTGACTCCAAGGCCAGTGCTCTACTCACTGTGCCACCTAACTGCCCCCCCCATTTTTACTTTCTCCTCTTGTTCTTAGGAAAAACGTTAACATTAAAAAGTTGTGTGATTCTAGTACACCTGAAACTGAGACAACTCAAAGTTTTCACTAGGGAAAAAAAAGAGTTCCCAGGGCCATTGGCATGAAAATGGTGCCACTTTCCGAGGAATTTGAGAAGGCTTCCCCCATTGCAAAGTGTCCTAACTTCTACAAATCCCAAATCCTCCCATGCCAGTGATGGTTTGATATGTAAATCCCCAGGGGAGGGAGAAACAAGGCGATTAATCCATTCAGGATACTAAAGTCTATAGGGGCCCCAAACTCACAAACAAGAGGACATCAATAATAATAGAATCATAGCTTTGGAAGGGACCTCAGGGACCATCTAGCACAACCTCTAACTGAAAAAAGAATCCTCTCTATGATACAACTGGCCAGTGGTTACTCTGTCTTTGTTTGAACACCAGCAGTGAGAAAGACCCACTAGCTCGCTTCCAAGGGAACCCATTCCATATTTGAGTAACTCTAATGATATAGTGGGTTGTTGGTTGTCAGTTTGTTTTGGGGGGTGTTACTGCTATTTTTCCTTATATCAAGACTGAATTTGTCTCTTTGCAATTTCTATTTATTGATCTTAATTCTCTTTCCTGGGGCCAAACACAAAGATATGACGGCCTTTCAAGTACTTGAGGAGAGCTGCAATGCCACATCTCCTAAGCTTTCTTTTCTACAGCATAAACATCCTTGGCATGATCATTAAGTGTCACAAACTTTTTCCAGGGCAGCTGGAGGGTGACAAAAGGGACAGCATGTGTCAAGTGGGACAATTCACTACCACTACCTTGACCACCAGTTCTCAAAGCCACCATTGAGGAGACCAGTCATTGTGAAGAAGAGTCCTACCTTCCTCTTCCCACCAGTAATAACTGGTGACCAGCTGCCAACAACAGGAATAGTAGGACCACCACCACCCAGAGGCCACCAGACCTATTGCTAGCCAAGCCCTCAACAGCCATCATGCAAGGGGCAAAATTCTGTGGAGAAGGGATCAGACTTCTCTACCAACTACACTGCTAACTGCCACTCACAGGAGGGGTAGGGCAGCCTGGCTGAAGCAACAAGACATCCTAAGGGAGAGATAGGAGGCAGCATGTGCCAGGGAATACCATCACCACATTGACCACCTTCTCCCCTCAGACCCTAATGGAGCAAGCCCAAGACTCTGAGCCCAAGAGGCTTGGAAATTCCAATGATTCCAGCCCAATGCCCTCAGTTATCACCTTGGGGAGATGCAGTCTGGCAACCCTTCCTGGAGGGGGGTGGAGGGGGAAGAGGCATAGCCACAGCTACCTAAAAACCCAGAAAAGAAAGCTCCTGCCACCAAAGTCCTATCAAAAAATTCAATATCAGAAACTGATATGATTTTCTCAGTGGGATTAATATAAAAGAGGATGCATTGCCATTTGGTTTGCTATTGTGCTTGAAGGACCATGGGACCTTTCTGTCTGACTTGTAGCTGAAACCTTCCATATGTATAGTTTCCATCACTAGAATATGAAGTACTTGAGAGCAAGGACTGTCTTTCTTTCCTACTTGTAGTCCCAACACTTAACACAGTGTTTTGCTTATAGTAAGAGTTTAATAAATGCTTCATTCATTTATTCATTCATTCAGCTTATCAATGTCCTTCCTCAAACGTGGTTCCCAGAACTGGAGACATTGCTTCAAATGTAGTTGAACCAGAGCAGAGCTCAGTGAGATTATCACTTCTTTATTCCTTGAAGCTATGCTGTCATAATGCAGCCTGAAATAATCACCTTAACTTTCATACCGTACTCTGCTTATATGGAGTTAGAAGTTGAGATCTTTTCTTCCAGACAAACTGCTATCTCACCATATTTCTCCACCTCATATTTGTGAATTTGATTCCTTGAATCCAAGTGTGACTCTGCATTTATTCTTATTAAATTTCATCATATTCAATTTAATTCGGTATAAGATCTTTTTGGACGCTGATGCTGTCCCAGTACTTGACTATATCCTCCAACTTTGGATCAACTGAAATTTGGTAAGCATGCTGTCTACTACTCCTTTATCCAAGGCATTGATTAAAAATATTAAACAGCAGGGGTTAAGTACAGATACCTGAGGCACACCACTGGAGACCACCTTCCAAGCTGATCCTGAACCATTAATGACTGCTCTTTTAATTCTATCATTCAATCAGTTCCCTGTCCATCTAGTTGTACTATCGTCTAGCAGCACTTCTTAAACTGTGGGTCAAGACTCAATGTAAGGTCACATAACTGAATGTGGGGGTTGTGAATAATTTGGCAACAGTAAAAAGTTTGTGAACACTAAACAACCGAAAATTAATTCAAAATCGAACACGTAATAATCCAAGGTGTTTCTGGCAGTGCTTGCATCATGCAATTTCACTGCAGCCTTGGTTCTGAACTACAACACATACGAGTTGCACTGCACATGTTGTCACACCATGCAATGCCTTCGAACACTGCCAGAAACACCTTGGCTCAGATTCAAGACTAGTATATGTTATGAATTGCAGTGTTTTTACTGCACATACAAAATCATTAAATGAATTTTAGCTTAGGATTGGGATAGAATTTCCAATAATTTCTCAAACAGTCCCTAAACATACATATTCATGTGAAACAGCATTCTCACAATTGAAAATTATAAAATCAAAATATCGACCAACTCTAAAAAATGTTGAAGATGCTCTGCACCCTCCAGTATCAGATATTCCACTAAAATTTAATTCTTTATGTAAAAATAAACAAGCATATCCATCTATTAGTATGAACATTTGCTTTCATCTTTAATAAATGGCAAAATTATATGTATGCCAAAGAATTGTTTTAAGATAAATTTCTTTATGATTTATTACCAGTAAATGTTTGATTTATATACCTATTTTATATACCTATATACATAGAAACAAGTAAAAATTTCTCAGGTGAAAAGGGGTCACCCGTGGAAAAAGTTTAAGAAGCCCTGACCTAGATCACATCTCACCATTTTTTCTATAAGAAAAGAGAATCCCCCATTTACCTAGTGATTTTGTTAGTTTAACAAGAGATAATTTAAAAGTTTTATCAGAAATATGTTAAAACTTCACTGCAAATGCATTTACACAGAATATGTGCTTCAGATAAGCCTTCTAAACTGGCAAGAGTATACATACTTAATGAAAACCAGTTACTCAGCTTGAGGTAATTAGGCAATTGTTTCAAGTAGCTGTGTATACAAAGAGAAAATGTTGAGAGAGAGAGAGACAGAGAGACAGAGAGACAGAGACAGAGAGAGAGAGAGAGAGAGAGAGAGAGAGAGAGAGAGAGAGAAAGAGCCAGTTGAGTCTTGCAGATGGTGCCAGCTTGCCACCCAAAGAACCACTGTATTGAAAATATAGTATATAAAAAAGAGGAAAGTTCTCTCTCCTCCAGAGGATATATTTTTAAGTGTAAGCATCCTTGTTATTTGTCTTAGACGTGTATCTGAAGTCCACAGTGCAATTCAGTTCAGCTAACATTTAAGAAATCATGACCATGAAGGAAGATATTTCCTTTAGTGGTTTCACTGGAGATTTGTTGGATGGGAGAATAGTTCTATCTTCTCATACAGGTACTTACTTTTTCTCCTCCACAGGGACTTTTGCTTGAGCCTGCACATTCTTCTTCCATAACCTAACCTTCCAATATATCCATTAATTTCGGAATTGGAGGAAGCAGTGTATGGCTGGAGATAAAGAATTACAAAATTACATAAGAAATTACGAAAACTACGAAATCAGCAATTTCTTCTAGATCCTACCCTTCCGGCCCTCCACAGTTTTGGACACTGACCATTTCTTCCTCCATACTCTCCTGCCTAGATTTTTCTCTCCTGGTTCTCTTCCCACCAGTCTGACTGCTCCATTTCAATCTCTTGATTGTTCGTTGTTCTAGACCCACTCCCTGACTATGGCTGTTCCCCAAGGGCCTTTTTTTTTCTCTCTTCTCCATGCCCTCTCTCTTAGTGATCTCATCAATTACCAAGAGTTCCTCTTTGGAATCTGCATGGGATGACCAATGGAAAGGGAAAAAAATTTGCTTGACAAGCTGCCTTGCATACCAGATACAGTTTCCACAAACTTCGTAATTCAAATCAGTGTCCAGGTCCAAATTTACTTGTTTTTCTCTTCTGTGGAGAATCTATAATAATATGTATCAATGAAACTCTTTTATTTAATTGGAGTCCTAAACTAGCCAGTTTGTTTAATTAGTACTCCTAGCAAAGGAGAGAGAATCTCTCTCCCTCTCTCTCTCTCCCTCTCTCTCTCTCTTTCTCTTTCTCCCCTCTCTCCCCCTCTCCCCCTCCCCCTCTCTCTGTCCTTCCCTCCCTTTCATACTTTCTCTTTTGCTCTTTCTCTCTCTGTCTCTGTCTTTCCTTCCTAAGCCAAATATGCATCACTGTAATAGATTTATTAATCACACTTTTTTCTCAATTCCATATTTAGACTCAATAGGTTCCCAAAATGGGAGATACCACCCTCTGGTAGATGTTGGAACAAGGGGAGGTGGTAGTAGCCTCAGGTGCAACTGGAGGGCTTGAATAAAAAATAAGGGGTGGTGGAATGATAAGGAAAGAAGAGAAGAAAAACTTGAAAAACCATTCATACAAGTTTCATCTGTTGTGAAACAGAGTTAAAGTTGTAGTGATTATACTACTTTCCAAATAAGCACACAAAATGCAAGTTATAACCATCAGTGGTCAAGTCTACCAACAGGTCTTAACAAGCAAGTATTGGCAGACAAGCATGTTGCTCATCGTTGGGTCCAGCATGCAGCAGCAAGAACGTGTGAGTGTAATGACTTGTTTACAATGTGATGCTATATGGTTATATGATGTAATATTGTGTCATCAAAATTTCAATGCAGAAAAACAAACACAGACATAATAAATTATTAAATTTAAGATGTATCATCTTTTTAAAAATAATTTATGTTCTGAAATGACACAAATTTCAAAAGACATTAAAGGATTAAAACAGATTTCAGGGGGGCACTGAGAAATTTTTTTAAAAGTGGGTGGTAGGCCAAATAAGTTTGAGAACCTCTGTTTTAGAGGCCACATGATGAAAACAATGCAAAATAAAATTTAAAAAAGCAGAGATAAGCTTTGGAACAGATACATGTTATCTTCTGAGGGAGAAGTAAACTCTGTGTGTGTGTGTGTGTGTGTGTGTGTGTGTGTGTGTGAATGGAATCACTGTCTTGAATCAGCTCCTCTGTCAAGTTCAAAAAGGATCTGCCCAAATTCTCCTCTCAGCACCAGAGTCCAGTGCTGGTCTCATTCCTAAAGCTCTGCTCTTGATTCCATAGCAACTATTTTCTCAGCTTCTGCTGGCCCCGTCTCTCATTCTCCTGCTCAACCTAGTAAGGTTGTTAGCTGGGACAGGCCCCCTTTGTGTCTCCACCTTCCCTCCTGGTGGCAGCAGCCTGGGGTTGAATTGGCGGCAGCAGTGGTGCAAGCACACAGTGGCCTGCTAAAGAAGCAGCAGCAACGGTGGTACAGGGCAGTCTGGGCCCTTCGCCTCCTCCTCGGGGTCTCTTGTGGTACTCTTTGATGACAGTTTCTCTTGTAAGGAGTCTCCTGTTATTCCTCCCTTCCTAAGAAAAAGGAGGAGCTGAGCTTCAGTCACAATCTCTAGGTCTCGAAAGATAAAGCCCTGGTTAGAGAGTCCCTCTTAACCTCAGTCTCTGAAAACCTCAGCTTTCTTCATGGTTTCCTGTCTCCTAGAGGAAGCCTTTCTTGATTCACTTAGTTATTAGTAATCTCTCTCTCCATCTCTATCTCTCTCCTACCCTCCCTCTCTCTCTCTCTCTCTCCCATTTCTCTCTCTCTCTCTCTCTCTCTCTCTCTCTCTCTCTCTCTCTCTCTCTCCCCTCCTTGTCTCTCTTCATCTTTGGTCACTCTTCCTCTCTTCCTGTCTCTGCCTCTGTTTCTCCCTCCCCATCTCTCTTCCTCTCTTTCCTCCTCTCTCTACTTCTTTCTGTCTCTTTCTCTCTTTCTGTTTCTCTGTCCCTCTTCACCCCTCTCCCTCCCTCTCTTTCTGTCTCTGTCTCCCTCTCTCCTCAAATTATTTTTTATTTGCTTATCTGTTTCCATATAGCCAACCCCAGGAGAATCTCAGCTCTTTGAGAGTAAGAATTTTGTTTTGATTAATTTTTCTCAATTTTGTCTTTGCATATTCAGCACCTAGTAAGTTCCCTGCACATGGTAGGAGACTAATAAATTCTTGTTGAAAAACACCTCTCTCTCTGCTCCCTCTCCTCTTATTTTTACTCTAAAATTGGTAACCCCCTTCTCAGATTCAAACATCTGGATCCTGCTGCTTTCAGAAACCTCCATCACTCATTACTCTTTGAAAATCTTATCCCCATTTCCAGTCCTCCTCACTCACCTGAGCCTTCCCCACCATGGCTCACTCACTAATCAGTTACAAAGATCTGAATGGGTAAACTTTGCCAGTCTTTTAGCTTGCCTGGCCTCAGTTTCCCTCTTTCAAGTGATGGTGTGGAGCAGATAATCAGGTCCCTGAGAGTTTGGAAAGATTGTATAATTCTGTAAATGAGATAATAAACATCAAAGTGTTTTTAAAAATCCAATGTGCTATTCAAATGTAAAGTATTGAGATTTCTAAACATGCTTACTATCCCTTACCAATCCCTTACTGCTAAGGGCAACACTTGAATACTGCAAGGATCTATGATTTAGAGGTGGTTAGGTGGTGCATTGCACAGAGGTCTGGGCAAGGGGTCAGGAAGACCTGAATTCAGATTCTACTTGAGATACTTACTAGCTGAGTGATCCTGGGCCAGTGACTTAACTTCTATCTGCCTCAGTTTCTTCAGTTGTAAAATGGGGATAATAATAACCCTTATCTCTGTTGTTATGAGGATTAAATGAGATCATATTTTCAAAGCATTAAGCAAGGTGCTTGACATAGAGGAGGCACTTAATCAATGTTTATTAGTGATAGTAGTAATTAATTCTTATTCCCTTCCCTTTTCCCTTCCTCTCCACCAATGCAGACTAAAATCCCTCTACAATTTAGTAGACAGTGTTTCAGAGTAGCCAATCTGATGATGAGCCTCTTCAAACTTATCTGGGATAATAAATAGACAGTATGTTCCCCCAGCCCTACCCAAATCCTCTCCAGCCTTATACAATTTGCCAAAGCTTGCAGTCTAGCGGCAGAGTCTTCGAGAACCCAGGCTCATGATGAAGAATCCAAGGAGGCCTTAATATAACCCCAGTGCAAGGTGAGAGACTGGGAAGAAGAGAGTCCACAGTTAACTAGAAACTAAAAAACATGATGTATGTTAAAGATATCCTTGCCTTTCAAGTATTAAATTGTGGGGCTTGAGCACCTTTGGATAAGGGGAAAGAAAAACTAGGCAGCCTTATAGCTTCAATTCAAAGAAGGCAGGAGTAAAGCAGATTTGGGAGTTTGAGAGGGGAAAAGGACAGAGTGATATGAAAATTGGGGAAAAGTCAGTGAAAAAGAAATACCTGGGTTGTTATGAACAAGGAAAAATGTATTGTATACTATCCCCTTCCCTCTCCATGCTCCCTCTTTACCTCTAGCAACAAGGCAAGTAACTAATTCCTTTTTTAATCTTCTGTCTTTCTTTAAAAAGGACAAAGTCTGTCCTTCTTTGATCAATGAGCTTTAGTTTTCACCTTATCTTGCCCAGAACAAGGCTACCCTGTGACTTCCTGGTCATCTCTAAACTATGTTGTATGTTCTCTAGCCTTCTTCCTCCTGTCATCAGAACTCTGACTCTGCCCCTGGGACCCTAGGTTTTTACAGGTGAGCTTTCATCTTTTCTTGGCCTAGAATCACACCACCACTCCTTCTGGCCCATCTCCATCCCACGGGGCCACCACACACCCTTCTTCATCTCCACCCCTCTCTTTGAGGGCAGGGGCAGCTTTGTTTGTTTGTATTTGTGTCTCTAGTACTTAGTATATAGTGTATATATAGTACATAGTAAGCATATACTCCAGAATATATTCCAGCATTTGTTATGTAGTAAATGCTTAATAATAAATGCTTTCTCATTCATCCATATATTAATAAACCACTACTGGCTGACAGCAGAATTGTCATTTCAAAGCAGGTGGAAAATGTAGCTGAAATATGTATCTTCTCACAATGTAGAAGGTAATATGCAAGGAGGCAGAATGTGACTAAATACAGCATAGTGTTTTGTACCTAGCTTGAGAAAAGTCTTTGGAGCATGGGAAATTTCAAATTTCGATTTGGATGAATTAGAGTGAAGGATGAAGGGCTCAAAAATAATGTATTTCTGTTTCACTTTCTTTCCATGAAAAGTGAACAGAAAATATTTCATTGGTCTTGTGTTCAATCCATTGGGTCTTTCATGTTCAACATAACTATTAAAGTCTTTCCACTGACATTTGCAGAATCAACCTTTCTTTATTCTAGGGTTTTCTATCATCTTCTTAATATGCACTGACACAGTGTTCCATTTGTCAGGATTTCATCGACTCGAAGACTGTTCATCGCTTAGTACAAGATTTTGACACAATTTCATTTGCTAGGATCCTGGAGCACAAGAATAGAATAGTCTTACCTAGGCTTCCAATGAATTTACACAAGGTTCTCAAAATAAGGCCATCATGCATAATAGATGTAGTGCGATCTTTGGCTAAAATCTGTGGCTAGAGATGGTGTATAAAGGTCAGACTAGTGATTTTCATTCTGAGCTTCCACTCTCCTATGTATTTATCTTATTTCCATTCTATGCAAAGATTCTTTAAACAATAGGGGAAGAACTAGAAATATTCATTTTAAAAATCCCCAACATCAAACATGCATAGCCAACCTTTTTGTAGTTTTTTGATTTTCTGCTTGATAACAAAATAATCTTCAAGAGGTGGTCCAGGAACTATGTAATGTTTGCTCTGACACAGCATGTCATAACTGTTCTATATTAGCACCTATCAATGTACTTCTGTAATGGAATTATTACAAAGCAGTGTTCCTTCATGGTCATTTTGTGGTTCTCTATGACTCCTTTTGAGACTCTCTCTCTTTTCTTCCCTCTCCATCTTGGCAGCTTTTCAGGTTGGAGAAAGATCCACTTGTTCAACATTACCCATATGGGGCATGCGTTGAATTAATTATAGAGAAAGAATCTCTGTTAAAATCCAATGACTCCATGATAGCCACATTCTGGTTTCCCAAAGAGCTCCATGTACCACTAAATACAAGGATTAAGTAGCACTGCCTTATAAATGGAACTTACGAAATACATATTAAAATGGGCATCTAGTAGTGTAGGAAGAAATAGTGGAATTTTTAAAAATAAAAACTCCCCAAAGCAACCCCACGTTTCATATCAAAGAAGAGTTATTTTGAAGCTTTATGTTTTTAAAAGCATCTGTGTTCAGTAGGCTTTTAAAAATATATGTTTCTTAAAATATGTAAAGTATCATACCCATGGAGAGGCTAATGTGTGTCAAGTTTTAACCTACAGTGATTTTTGCAGTGAAATAATAGGCCTTTGAGTAACAAAACTACTATAATTAACCCAGTTGTCAATAAAGGCTATTTCTTTGGTCCAATCCACTCATAGTTTGAAATATTTCTAAACATATTGAACTAGCATAACTGAAATCTTAAGGAAAAACAAGTTTTAGCTGCACCTGATTTTTTTTTAATTTGCTGTTTTGATCTTTCTCTCTGAGATACACAAAGAAATTGCATCATGTAAATAATATTGTGACAAGAATGCTAAACTGGTTCTTTTTATTTTGGTTTTTTCTCAATCTAAAACACAAGTATTGCCGTTCTATACCAACAAAAATCATTTCTTTCTCTAGATAAACTATTGTCTGTATTGATAGTGCCCTTCTGACCTTAGGGACTTTACATAGTTTTAATTTTTAGGATCTTAGGAAATATATGAAGGCAATACAGGCTTATATTGCTTAACCACATTCAGTAGCAAAACTGCTGAATAAAAACTCTTACAATGCTGTTAATTATAAATGACACTCTATTTACTCGCTTACTTAACATAATCATGGCCTAATAGAGCATTTACATTTTTTTTCATTTATTTTTAACAGGAAATAAGCATCTCCTGTTTCCTCAAAGAGTTTTAGATATTTGTTTTCCTTAGTGAGACCTCTTTTTAAAAAATCAAGACCAGGGAGTCACAACAATACACCAAAATATAAAAATAATACAGTCTATTATAGGGGGACAGTGCCTATGTTATAAAAGATTCAGGCCTAGAATTATGAAATCAAACACTGCTTAGAACATGTTATCATCATACTGGTCTTAGGTGCCCTGCTTCCATCTCTCTGTAAGAAACCATCACCATCAAAGCGCCTAACCTACCTGAGCCTTGCTTAGCTAGAGCCTTATCCTGATTCTGCTGGTGAATAAGTACTGGGCTATTTTTGTCCTAAAGATCTCAGGAATGGAACTGGCATCAGTTTAAAGGACAGAGAATTGTGCTTGACTGTGGTGGTGAGAGGAGACACTTTGTTTATAGGTTTGTATAACATATCAATGCCTTAATTTTTCACTTGAAATTATTTTCTCATTATCCAGAATTGGTTACAATGTGTGTCTCTGAAGGGAGTACACATCAGTGAGATGACAGAGTCATCAATGTAGCAAAGTATTATGGTTCTGTATCAGTAAGCAGACTGGCTGTGAACCTAGGTGCTTGGTTCTGGTCTGTAAAGAGAAGACCCAGGAAAAGTGGACCATAAAGTGAGTTATGGAACAGGGTTTACATAAAAAGGTGGTGAGGACAAAGTTATAGGATATTAGAGAGAAAGGTTGGAAAGGAATCATGGTGTAGTCATTACAGGGACATAAACCTGGGAAAATAAAAAGGTCTTGACTCCACAAATAAGACAACTGCCAACAAATTAAAGGAAAAACGCTGTTATCTGAAAGCAAGGAACTCAGTTTAAATTAACTAAATATTTTGCAGCTAAATGCAAACATCTCCTTGGATCTAACATCTGCTATCATCTTCAACCTAGAAATGTGAACATTTTGGGAAGGATGCTTCAGCACAAAAAGATGTAAAAAACACTAAAAAAAAGAATTTATATTGCTTCTTTCTCCAAAGACTCTCCTTCCCACCCCCCCAGATTATATGTGTGGTATGTAGAAGGCTGAGGGAAATATTTAAGCTTATGACAACTGGTCTTTACTTTGAAGGGAACAACAAATTTTATATGTATATATATTTATATATGTATATGTACATATATTTATAACATTTTAGTTGGAATCATAATATTGTTTCATAGCTGGACTTAAGGGTTATATGTTCCTGTCAGTTTATATAGGGCTGACATCATCTTGTGACTTCCTTTATTAAAAAAAAAAGTGCTTTTTAAATTGTAAAGACTTCTTATACTTTGACCAAATTTATGAAATAGCTGTGTTCAGCATTGTCTAGAAGGCATGTTTCTGGAAAGCAAATCCTAATTCTTGCTGACCTGAATTATAAAAATAGAGATACATTTCAATGGTGGGGGGAGGGGGAAATCCCATGGTAGATAAAATCAAAACCTTGGCAAGGAAAGGGTTACAATGGTGGCTGTTCCCATGGCATGCTGGGCACTCTACTTCAACCTGGTGAACACCTGCTGTGCTATACTTTGTAAGTAGAGATCTTAACCCCTGTCCAGAGATGCAGTCCCACTTCTGCAAATGCCTTTTTAGGATCCTGCCTGCTTAGTAGTGGTAGCTGACAGGTATAGCATTTTAATGCATTATCTCATTTGAGTGTCACAATGGCCCTTTCAGCTAGGTACTGTAACTATTATTATCAGTTAAGAGATGAGGAAACTGAGACTCCTTAATGGTGAAGTGACTTGACCATAGTCACATAGCTAATAAGTTCCAAAGGTAAGATTTTAACTCACATCTTCAGACTCCATGCCTAGAACTTTTATAACTAAGCACACTTTTTAGCAATCCTTGACAATGCCATAATGACTGATATCAAGTTGCCTTCCAGATGTTTAGAATTGGGGGTTGGGGGAGCAGGGAGAAGATGGAAGAAGGGAAGAGTGGAGCCGAGTAATCCTTGATGGAGAGGAGCTGGGCAGAAGTGGGGACTCTAGCATATGATTTCTCTAAAAGTGTGAAGCATAGTAGTAGGTAGGGTCTAGAAGACAAAAGTATTCTGAAGTCATTTCTTCTAATACTTGCTCTCATTTTTAAATGAGAGAATATAGGCAAAGTGTTTTGCACACCTTAAAGCTCTCCCTCTCCCTCTCCTTCTCCTTTTCCTCTCCAAAGGAAGGTAAATTTTGATGGCCAGAAGCTGCCCACTTAACTTGGAACTTACTGGCTAGATTTCTTTCTTCCTTCTTCCCTCCCTTCCTCCCTCCTTTCCTTCTTCCCTTCCTTCCTTCCTTCCTTCCTCAAAACCTTAAACCCAGTTCACTCTGAAGCTCATAGGTTGGACCACAATAAGTGCCTGCTCAAGCTCCACTTAATGGCTTGTGTTTTGGGCCCTCAGGCTTAGATGGTAACTACTTCTCTTTGAAACAGCAATCCTGAGGGTCTTCCCCTCCTAGCTTGATTTTTTTTTATTATTTTTTTCTAATTAAAGGGGCCATCCCTTGACTCACTTCTTAAAGTGGCCTATTCACTGAATGGATGTTACCTCACTCTAAGTGAGTACATGAAAAGGCCTGAGCCTAAAAGGGCCAGGGTCTCCCACTGCATCCTGGGTCATCTCCAGTCATCCTGATGAATATCAGGCCACTGGCCCCAGATGGCTCTGGAGGAGAAAGTGAGGCTGGTGACCTTGCACAGCCCTCCCTCACTCAAATCAAAGTCAACTGCAAGTCATGTCATCATCTCCCTAATGTCATGGTCCTCTTCCAAAATGAAGGATAAACACACAATAATGACAATAATACAAATATTAGCTGTTACGATTATTTCCTTTGTGACAAAGAAATGGTTTTCTTCTCTGTTGACTTGCAATAGAGGCCCCACTGGGGCTAGGGCGGGTATCCTATAGTTGTCCTTTTCCATTCTTTTTTTTCAGGAAGACTTGTCAATTTTGTATCTTCAGGGTTACTCTTACGTTAATTAGTTTATAGTGAGTTGATATGTTTGTTTCTTGACCATGTGAATATGCAAAAGATTTAGTGGCTTTTTTTTTCCTGTAGGGCATTCCCTTTGTTGTAATATCCTTCTCAAGCTGTTCACCACTGGTCTTGCACACAGTAGATTAGTTCTAAGTGAGGAGATAAACTCAAGACTTAGCAAAGTGCCTGCCATATAATAGGCCCTTAATAAATATTAGTTGACTTGACTTGACTTAATTGCCTGAGGCACATAAGGGTTAAATAGCTCCCTCAAGTACCCTGGCCAGTGAGTATTAGAGATAGGATTTACACCTAGCTTTTCCTGACTCTAAGCCCAAAGCTCTAACCACCATGTATCTATTAAAAAATACATTTGCAACAAAAAGAGGAACAAAGAAAAATTTTCCAATACTTGGAATAGATACTTTAATGATAACAGCCCACAGAGATGAAGGAGACCACATTCTGCTCCTGTCTTTTCAATTAGGGATTGTGATCTTCACATTTAAAGAGTTGTTTGTCCTTGTTCCAGAAGAGGACCGTGGCATCAGGAAGGTGATGTCATGACTTGAAAGTGAATTGGATTTAAGTGATGGAGGGCTGTGCAAAGTACCAGCTTCACTCTTCCCTCTGGAGCCATCTGGGTCCAGTGGCAAGATATAGTTGAGGATGAGTAGAGATGGCCCTGGACGCAATGGGAGACCTTGGATTTTTAAAGTTACTCTCTTTCCCAGTTCTCAGTTTGATTACGGTAATGTCCATTCAGTGATTAAGGCTAGATAATAAATGAGGCAAAGAGTGGCCTCTTTTACCTAGTTAAAAAAATCAGTCTGGGAGGGGAAGACCCTCAGGATTTCTGGCCAAAGCAGAAACAATTGCTATTTACATTCATTCTGAGCCATCAGGACCCAAACAAGGTCTTGGGCTGGGAGTTATGGTTGGCTAATCAATGAGAGCCAGAGTGATTCGGGTTTAAAGCATGGTCCTTAAGAAAGAACTCTAGCCCATATGCCCCAAGATATCTTTTTGAGGTTTCAGTCATCAAAAGTTACATTCCTCTGGACAGAGCACCCTCAGGTAAAGGTATGATAGCCTATATGGACAGAGGGAGAAGAGGGAGGGACAGAGAAGAAGGAGGATGGAGAAGGAGGAGGATGGAGAGGAGGAAGGAAGGGAGGGAGGGAGGGAGGGAGGAAGGATGAATGGGCATTGCTTCAATCAAACTGAGCCCTGGGAAAGACCTTAACATTCAAAGAGTATAACAAACATGACTAAAAAAGAATTGAAACCCAAAATAAGAGAGGAGGTTGTAAGAGAACACATAGCTATTTCAAATGAGGTCAAGTGTCCTGGCCTAGAATAATTAAGACACAAGGTACTTAAGGAACTTGCATTTATCATTGTTGAACCATCTTAACCATTGAGTAGAGTTGTATAATGGGAAGTGTTAGACCTGGAGACCAAGGACCTGGAGTCAAGTCACAGATCTGCCATCAGCCAACTGTATGACACTGGCTAAAGCATTTCTCTGGACTTCTAGATGAAGTCCTTATCTTCCCTTTAAAATGTGCAAGTTGGGGGACAGAGCCAAGGTGGCAGCTGGAAAGCAGGGACTTGCTTAAGCTCTCCCCTAAATCCCACCAAACACCCGTAAAAAATGGCTCTGAACAAACTCTAGAGCTGTAGAAACTACAAAATAGGAGAAGGAAACAGGTCTCCAGCCCAGGATGGCCTGAATGGTCTCTGGCAATGGTCTGTTGCATAGTGCTGGGAGTGGAGCGTGGCCCACCATGGGCTGTGCCAGGACAGACCAGACCAGGAGTCAGCTCAGAGCAGGCCTTAGGCCCATGAATCATTGAGTTGTGGCAGTTACCAGACTTCTCAACCCACAAATGCCAAAGACCATGGAGCAGGTTAGTGGGAAAACTGCTAGATTGGGTTAGAAAGTGGTCCAGCCCCAACCCCTGAGGTGGTGGAGGTGGTGTGGAGGTGGTGTCAGCAGCAGCAGGAAGCTCTTTCAGCTGCTTGCAGAGCTCCAGCATCTTCCGGAGTCCCTGGCTCACATGGTGGGAGGAATCACATGGCAGACCAGAGTAGGAGTACAAGGCTTGCTTTGCCCTGCTTGGATCTAGGTCACAATCCTGGTTGGCAGTTCTTCGGGGAGGAGGAGAGCTGCTGTGGCAGAGCTTGTGGTGACAGTGGAGTAGAAGTAGCTCTGAAAACAGCAGCACAGACCCTAAAGCTTGGGACAAAGCATTCTCTACTCTACAAGCAGTCACATTCTGACAAAAAGCTCAAGGGTCAAGTAGTTGGCTGGGAACATGGCCAGGCAGCAAAAAAGGACTCAGACTCAGACCCTAGAATCTTTTTTTTTTTTTGGTGAGAAAGAAGATCAAAACATACAACCAAAAGAAGTCAACAAAGTCAAGCAGCCTACATCAAGAGCCTCCAAGAAAAATATGAATTGGTCTCAGGCCATGGAAGAGCTCAAAAAGGAGTTGGAAAAGCAGGTAAGAGAAGTAGAGGAAAAATTGGGAAGAGGAATGAGAGAGATGCAAGAAAACCATGAAAAACAAGTCAATGACTTGCTAAAGGAGACCCATAAAAATACTGAAGAAAATAACACCTTAAAAAATAGACTAACTCAAATGTCAAAAGACCTCCAAAAAGCCAATGAGGAGAAGAATGCCTTGAAAGACAGTATTACCCAAATGGAAAAGGAGGTCCAAAAGACCACTGAAGAAAATACCACCTTAAAAATTAGATTGGAGCAAGTGGAAGCTAGTGACTTTATGAGAAATCAAGATATTGTAAAACAGAACCAAAAGAATGAAAAAATGGAAGACAATGTGATATATCTCAATGGAAAAACCACTGACCTGTAAAATGATAATTTAAAAATTATTGGACTACCTGAAAGCCATGATCATAAAAAGAGCCTAGACATCATCTTTCAAGAAATTATCAAGGAGAACTGCCCTGATATTCTAGAGTCAAAGGGTAAAATATAAATTGAAAGAATCCACTGATTGCCCTCCTGAAAAAGATCCCAAAAAGAAAACTCCTAGGAATATTGTCACCAAATTCCAGAGTTCCCAGATCAAGGAGAAAATACTACAAGCAGCCAGAAAGAAACAATTTGAGTATTGTGGAAACACAATCAGGATAACACAAGATATAGCAGCTTCTACATTAAGGGATCACAGGACTTGGAATATGATATTCCAGAGGTCAAAGGAGCTACAACTGAAACCAAGAATCACCTACCCAGCAAAACTGAATATAATGCTCCATGGCAAAATATGGATTTTCAATAAAATAGAGGACTTTCAAGCTTTCTCAATAAAAAGACAAGAGCTGAATACAAAATTTAACTTTCAAACACAAGAATCAAGAGAAGCATGAAAAGTTAAACAAGAAAGAGAAATCATAAGAGACTTACTAAAGTTGAACTGTTTTGTTTACATTCCTACATGGAAAGATGATGTGTGTAATTCATGAGACCTTTCTCAGTATTAGGGTAATTGAAGGGAATATACATATATACAGACAGAGGACACAGGGTAAGTTGAATATGAAGGGATGATATCTAAAAAAAATTTAAATTAAATTAAGGGATGAGAAAGGAATATATTGAGAGAGGGAGAAAGAGAGAGATAGAATGGGGTAAATTATCTCACATAAAAGTGGCAAGTAAAGGCAGTTATATTGGAAGGGAAGAGGAGGCAGGTTGAGGGAGAATGAGTGAATTTTGCTCTCATGGGATTTGACTTGAGGAAGGAATACCATACACACTCAATTGGGTATCTAACCCCACAGGAAAGTAGGGGGAAGGGGATAAAAAAGGGGGGAGATGATAGAAGGGAGGGCAGATGGGGGAGGAGGTAATCAAAAGCAAACACTTTTGAAAAAGGACAGGATCAAGGGAGAAAATTGAATAAAGGGAAATATAGTTAGTCTTTCACAACATGAGTATTGTGGAAGTGTTTTACATAATGATACAAGTGTGGCCTATGTTGAATTGCTTGCCTTCTTAGGGAGGGTGGGTGGGAAGGGAAGAGGGGAGAGAATTTGGAATTCAAAGTTTTAAAATCAGATGCTCAAAAGAAAAAGTTGTTTTTGCATGCAACTGAGAAATAAGATATATAGGGAATAGGGCATACAAATCTATCTTGCCCAACAAGAAAGTAAGGGGTAAAGGGATTGGGGGTAGAGTGGGGTGACAAAAGGGAGGGCTGACTGGAGGAATGGGGCAATCAGAATATATGCCATTGGAGTGGGGTGGAGGGTAGAAATGGGGAGAAAATTTGTAACTCAAAATCTTGTGGAAATCAATGTTGAAAACTAAAATATTAAATAAATAAATAAAATGTGCTAGTTGATATGGGGCAGCTAGGTGGCACAGTGGATAGAGTTCTGGGTTCATATCCAGCTTCTCTGTGTGATCCTGGGCAAGTCATTTAAGCTCTGTTTGCCTCAGCTTCTTCAAATATAAAGTGAGGATAATAGCACCTACCTCACAAGGTTGTTGTGAGAATTAAATGAGAGAATGTTTGTAAAGCACTTAGTACAGAGCCTGGCACATAGTGAGCATTATATAAATGTTAGCTTATTCTTCTCCTTATTATTATCGCTCAGGTGCCTTTTAGCTCTGACATTCTATTGATAACTTTGGTTATCTCTGAGAAATAGTGAAATCTGGAAATAGGAAAATGTAAAATTAGAATGAAAGTAGATTCTTGAATTTGTAAAATGGTGAGTTTGAGGTCAACAATGGGCAAAACATTAGAACTATTTATGACCTAGTGTTACGTAGGAACTTAGAAATAGAAATGGTAATACTTAGAAGCTAGCATTAACTTGGTAGGAATAAAAGCATTAGCCACAAGATTTCATAGTAAACTTAGAAATATCAAAATTATTATTTTAAGGGGCATTCATCCCTTTCCCTTGAAAAACTCATAATAATTATAAAGAAACTATTGTGAAGATGATTTCATTTTATTCACCAGTTTCCATTGAGGCACTTTAATAAATTGATAAATTATATGAAGGACTTGATGATATTCTACCAAATAAATCAATGTACATATAAATTCAGTGGTTAAATTGTCACAGAGGAAACAAGACAAGGGAATTGTGAGATTTGTGTACAAGACAGAGGGATGTATACTGAGTAACAGTACAATTATGTAGATTGAGCTTGCTTAAATGAGCTAAACAATAAAGTGGCTGATAAAAACCTGGAGGGAGATGTCAAGTGGAATGGATAAGACATCTGTCCTTGATCCTGTTTTGTTCAACATTTTTGATCAGTGATCTGGATAAAAGCCTAATTGACATGCATGTAACATTTGTGTATAAGGTGAGGCTGAGAGGCATAAACTAACAGATTAGATGACAGAAATGAGATCCAAAAAGATCTCAACAAGCTATAATGATAAGTCAAATTAAACAAGAAGAAGAATTACATAGGATGTGAAAGCATAGGGGGATTATAATAAGAGTTATTAGAGGGTAAGCCAACAGTATTAGATTTCATCTTATTTAATTTGACTCATCATTATATTTTGCAAAGCCAAGGCCCAGGCAGTACAACACAATGGGAACCCTTCCTGAAACGTAGCAAAAGAGAGCAGCAGAAGAAATGCCAGAAGAAAATATAAGGTATATACTATTGAAAACAATTGACCTAGAAAATGGTTCAAGGAGAGATAATCTAAACATTATCAGACTACTTGAAAATCATTACTAAAAAATAAAAATCCCAGATACCATATTTCAAGACATCTTGAACAAAAACTGACCGAAACTATTAGGACTACAGAGCAAAGTGAAAATATAGAATCTATTCCTGAAAGAAACTATGAAATGAAAATTTCCAGGAACATGACAGTCAAAACCTAGAGCTTCCAGGTCAAAGAAAAAATACCGTAAACATCAAGGAAGAAAACATTCAAGAGTCATGGATCCAGTCAGGACCATATAAAACTTGGCAGCTGCCATTATAATGGAAAGAGGAGAGAGCTTGGAATAAAATATGCCACAATACAAAAAATAAAAGTTTGTAATGAAGAATATGACAGAATTGAGTATAATCCTACAGAGGGAGAAGGATTTTTAATGAAATAAGCTACTTCCAAGCATTACTGATGAAAAGGCCAGAATTGAGAAAAAAAAACCCTTGAAATGCAAGCATAGGAGTCAAGAAAAACATAGGAAGGCAAATATATTTAATCTACTGGAAGGTGAACACATTTAATCATGTGATGATGAATTGTTTATATTCTAATCGGAGGAGAAGAAATATATTTCATCTCCAAAAGCTATTGTCTTCAAAGGTCATTGCGAAAGGTAAATGACAAGCAAGAGCCTGGGTTAGTGCTATTTTTATTTTTTTCTATTCTGATGGTATTACTAGAGGAAGGAAATGTGAGGGAAGGGAGAATATACTGGAGAGGACATGAGGAGGAAGGGGCGAGAATTCACTATCTTGCGTAATAGTGGTATATAGGATTAAGCATATATGAAAATGGAGAAAGGACTGGGAAAAACCAACATCCTATGAACTTTACTTTCATCTGAACCAGACAATGGAAGGTTGAACATACACACACACACACACACACACACACACGCACACACGCACACACACACAGAGAAATACACAAAAGCTTGGTGTCCAATTTATGCACAAATTCAAGAGGGTCTTAGGTGGGCAAAGGGAGAGGGGAGAAAGATGTTTAAGAGAGATAGTAGGATGAGTCAGGTAGTGGACTTAAAGCTAACTTCAATATTTGAGAGTAGAGTTTGAAGAGGATTTTAAAGGAAAGGGCAAAAAAGGTGAAAACTATCTGGGGGCAGAGCAGGGGGGAAAGAAGAGCAAAGGAGTAGAAACAGATTGTTTCAGTAATAATTCGTTAGTGTTAAGAAATCTCTTTCATTGACTTCTCTCAAGAAAAGGGCAGAAGGCAAAGAGAAGAAAAAAGATCAAGGGTGCAGGATGGAGGGTATTACTTAATTAACAACCATAAGTATGAACATAAAGTGGATGAACTCACACATAAAATGGAAAAGGATAGTAGAATGGAATAGAAGGAAGAATACAACGATAAGCTGTTTACAAGAAATATATTTGAAATATAAAAATTTGCACAGTAAAATAAGCAGCTGGAGTAAAATCTATAATGCTTCAGCTCAACTCAGAAAAGCAGGGGCAGCCATTATGAACTCCAGAGAAGGCATTTGTAAAAATAAACATAATAAAAAGAGGTAATTATAAAAAATATATTATGCTTAAAGGCAACATAGATAAATTAATACTTAATATGTATGCATTTAACATTTAAATTACAACATTTAAATTAATAGATAGTAAAACTATAAGAGTGGGAGACTCCAATGTATCATTTACACAGCTAAACAAATCTAACAAAAAGATTAATAAGAAATAAGTTAAAGACTAGATAGAACTTCAGAAAAAAGAGAGATGATAGATCCTGACAATTACTAAATGGGAACATTTGCAGTGCATTTTACAAAAATTGACCATAAACTGGGGTATAAAAACCCTCTGAAAAAATGCAAGAAAGCAAAATTATTAAACGTACCTTTTACTAACCACAATGCAATAAAAAAATTATATTACATAAAAGGTCCTGAAAGAAGTGAATAAAAATTGACTAAACAATTTAATCCTAAGGAATTGGTGGGTCAAAAAACAAATATCAGAAACAATAGGAAATCTCATCAGAGAAAATAACAATGATACAACATACCAAACCTGATTGGATAAAGTTAAAAGTATCATTAGGGAGAAATTTATATCACTAAATGCTTTCATCAAAAGCTGAAAGAACAGATTAATAAATATACATATAATTTAAAAAAGAAAAGCAACAAATCAAAACTTACAATTAAACACCAAAACAGAAATTCTGAAAATCAAAGAAGATACTAAAAAAAAAGAAAATCAATAAAACTAGGAGCTAGTATTTTTAAAATGAGTAAAATAAGTAAACAGCTAGCAAATGTTATTTAAAACTGAGTCAAAACTAAAAAAAGATGATTCATAACAACTGAAAATAAAATAAATGAAATAATTTTGCCCAGTTATATGCCAACAAAACCAACAATTAGATAAAATGTATGAGTCTTTGCAACTATGTAAAATACCCAGATTATGAATAGAGAAAGTATATTATTTAAATAACTCAAGATAAGCAAAAGAATCTAAATAATTCATAAGTAAACACCGATTTTAAAAAATAGCCAGGACCAAAAGGATTCACAAATAAATCCTATCAAATACTCAAAAAACACCTATTTCCAATATTATGTAAATTGCAAAAATAAGGGAAGAAGAGACTCTTACAAATTCTTCCTAAGATATAGATATATTCTTCATACCTAATCCAGGAAAAAACAAAGCAGGGAAAGAAAATTATAGACCAATATATTTAATGAACATCAATACATAAAATATGAGCAAAGAGACTTCAACAACATATGTTAAAGACTATCCAGTCTGGCCACATTGGATTCTAGACTCCAGAAATGCAGGTTTGGTGCAACATAAAGAAAACTATAAACAAAATGAACCATAATAACAATCTCATGATTATAAGATGTTAAAAGCTTTTTTGATAAAATCCAATATCCATTTCTTATTAAAGTACCCTAATACAAAGGCGTCATACACAGTCTGAGGGCTACATATGTTACACAGTTCTCCCAAGTAGACATGGAACCAGATTAAAATGTAATGGGGAAATATTTAACAAAATTAAAAAAATAAGAAAACAAGTAATATTAATATGTGGTTTTTTAAGTCAATATGCTGCCCTTAGAGATCCTTATGTACAGTTTAATGGCCCCAGTCTCTATTTGAGTTTGACACTACTGTTCTAAAACATAAAGATTAATGGAAGTGTTGTCATTATGGTAAGTTGTTTTCATCTAAAATCTAGAACCAACGTTATATATAACATAGAAAGGTCAAGGTCTTTCCAATAATTTCAAGGGTAAAGAAATGATATGTACCATCACCAATATTCCTTAATTTCATGCTAGAAATACTAGCTATTAACAATAAGACAAGAAAAAGAAATTGAGAGGATAAGCCTGGGTATAGAAAAAACAAAATATCACTTCTTTGAAGATATAATAGTATAGTTAGAAAATACAAGAGTTAACTACAAAATTGATAGAAAAAATTCATAACTTAGTTCTCAGTATATAAATAAATCAGCAGCAGTTCTTTATGTTACCGACAAAGCCTAGGAGGAATTGATAGAAGCAAAAATTTCACTCAAAACAACTATAACATATAAAAAATAGCTGGGAGTCTATCTACCAAGCCACACAGAAACTATACGAATACAACTACAAAAAATTCTCTGTAAAAATACAGACCTAAACAATTGGGAAATATTAACTTTTCATTAATAGACTATGCCAATATGATAAGAATAACAATACTAAATTAATTTATATATTCAGGGTCATATCAGTCAAACTACCAAAGCATTATTTTAGAGAACTACAAAAAAAAAATAATGTAATTGCACTGAAGAAACAAGAGATCAAGAATCACAAGAGAAATAATGAAAAAATGAGTAGGAAGAGTGAAGAGTGCCTAGTATCCCAGATCTTGAACTATACTCCAAGGCAGTCATCAAACTACTTGACACTGGTAAAAAAAGAAAAAAAAATACCATAGAGGTCAATTACTGGAGCAGACAAAATACATAGTATACAAAAGCAAATGAACACAATAGCATAGTGTTCAATAAACCCAAATATCCAGCTATTGGGATGAGAATGCAACAAAAATTTTGGGTAAAATTGGATAATAATCTGGCAGAAGTTGGGCATAAATCAAGATCTTATACCACATGCCAAAATAAGCTCCAAATGGTTACATGGCTTAGATTTAGAAGGTCATATAATAAATAAATTAAACAAGCAAAGAAGAAACTACTTTTCATACCTATGGAGAAGACTTCAAGAGCAAATGGGATAAAGGAAATCATAGAAGATAAACAATTCTGGCCATGTAAATTTTTAAAAATATTTTACATAAAAAATCAATTCATTTGACATTCAAAGGTAAACAGTTAACTGGAAAAAAAAAACTCTTTGCAGTAATTTTCTCCCATAAACATCTCATTTCACATACATTATATATGGAATCTATTTAAAAAAGAAGAATACAGGCATTCAGAAGTTAACAGGAGACAATAAATGGGAAAAAGAGAAAAAGTAATACTCATAGGATCAGGTGTCTGTATGTCAATGTATGAAGGATAAATAATAAACAAAGTGCGTTAGAAATTTTAAAACTAGGTATGACCTCATAGGCATCAATGAAATTTGCTCATGACTAGAATATAGAAATAAAACATTATACCATGATCTTATTCTAGAGCAGGGATGAGGAATTTGCGGCCTCAAGGTTATGTGAGGATTAGTTCTATAAAACTTGGAGTCAGTCAAAAGGTCACACCCAAGGACCTAGAAAGCCACATGTGACCTCAAGGCTGCAGGTTCCCCACCCCTGTTCTAGAGGAATAGCTTAGGTAGAAACCGAGGGGGAGTAGTATTATATTTTTGCAATATGGTTTCCTTTAAATTAGGTGTTCTTAACCTTTTTATGTGTGTCATGGACCCCTTTGGCAGTCTAGTGAAGCCTATGGACCCCTTCTCAGATAACGGTTTTAAATGCATAAAACACAATAGGAAATGACAAAGGAAGCCAATTATTTTAAAATACACATCAATTTCTTTAAAAGCATGTTCATGAATTGAGATGTATTTCAATACAGAGTGAGATTCAGATACAAATAAGTCCCTTGGGCCTATGAAGGACATGACTCCTTTTTCTAGGCTCCTTGGGAATTTTGCTTGATGTGAACATGTCTCCCTGAGTTTCCCAGGACACAGTGACTCAAAGGAAGGCAGTTGGGCATGCAAGATGTTGTGTCTGTGTTTTCTTCTCCTGAGTGTCTTGTGGGCCATTGATTGTACCGGATATTTTCCCCTGTGACAGAATGTCAGTTTTCTGGGACAAGGGAGTCTGTGATGATAAGCCTATCCAGACACATCACCAACAAAATTTCTCATCCAGAAATTGTTCTGAGGCTCTATGCCATCACTACATGAGATGTTTGGGAGTCCCAGTTGTAAGAGATTTGGATTGAAGATATAGGCTTCTATTTTGTCAAGTTCAAAGATGATACAATTCTGAGAGGGAATAGCTAACATGTTGGATTACAAAATGCAACTACAAAAATGTCTCAATACGTTGTATTGTTGAGCTAAAGATTAAATGCGAAGTCATAGAAAATGAAAGAGTCAAGTTTAGGCTTGCACAGAAAAAAATTCATAGTATTAAAGCTACATAAAAAGTGTGTTCAACTGACTTGGGAGATATGCACCCCTAGTCACTTGGAGTCTAAACAAAGGCTGAATGACTACTTATCAGATATACTGTAGAGGGATTTTTTTTCAATCCTTTGGAAGCAGCAAGGTGGTAGAGTGATGGAACACTAGGCTTAGAGTGAGGAATACCTGAGTATCAGACACTTATTAGCTGTCTGATCCTAGGTAAGTTACTTAGCTTTTCAACCTCAGTTCCCTCATTTGTAAAGTGGAGATAGTAATAGTACCCCCCTTAGTGTTGTGAGGATCAATGAGATAATATGCATAAAGTCCTTAGTAGGCCTTTAAGTCTAAATAAATTTTGGCTATTATTGTTGGTGTTATTATCATTATTATTATTTCAGATACAGGATGAACTAGATGAAAATAAATGCTGCATACGAGAAATTTTTTTGATAGAGACAACTTTCTGTTTGATATTTAGAGAGGAAATGTTGCTAGAAGCCATATATTATATATATATATACACACACACATATAATATATTATATTATATATTCACCTGTGCAACAGCAGAATTCTGTGGCATGCAGTTGGGGAAATGTCAGCTCAGACTGATGTTGTGTGTAGTGAGTGGCAGAGGCTGGAGAAGAGATGATAGCTTGTCATATTATGACTATTTCCCACATAAGTTTAGCCAGTGTAAAACATACAGCACAACATGGAAGCAAAAGGATCTCAGTAACTGTCTCAGCTAGCAAATATTTGATCTCTTTGTTAAGCAAAGAGACAAGGGAGTCAAGGTCAATACCAGCTTAAAGAACAAATGTATTTATAAAACACTGGAAAGGAGAATGTCAGAAGAGTATAAGCAGTGTTGTATCACAGGACAGCAAAAAAAGGAGTGAAGAGATAATGGGTCTACAGAGATAGTGTCTGCAGGAAGTTTCACACGAGATTCAAATGAACAAAATCCCTCTAAAAGCATTTCTAGGCGACTTGGAAAAATTGACTCTTCATAAAAGATGGGTTTTATATGTAATGTGGTAAAAGTGTGGCTTCATCATGAAAAATTAAAGATTATGTGTCAAAATATCGTGAACTCAAAGCTGTATCATGTAAAACAAGTGATAATAGCAAAAAAAGACATAATTGAATGTTAAAATTTTTAAGATAAAAAGTTTTAAAATTTATTATAGAACAATAAATTTAATTATTTTACTTTGTCCCAATTCATTTGATATTACTCTATGCTCACTAAAGGGATTCACCATTATTTTTTTTTCGACAGGGGAAGGCAGGGCAATTGGGGTTAAGTGACTTGCCCAAGGTCACACAGCTAGTGCGTCAAGTGTCTGAGGCCAGATTTGAACTCAGGTCCTCCTGACTCCAGGGCCAGTGCTCTACTCACTGCACCACCTAGCTGCCCCAGCATGCACTATTATTATTTAGGATTAGGAATTTGCCACAAATGGTGTGGTCCTATGGATGTTTCTATTTGTAGATAACATTGTGCTGGCTGTATTGAGCCCTTAAATTCTACAACATCTCCTTAATAGGATCAGCAGGTAACCTCAAAGAAAAATCACCATAATAATCCCCTCAAGAATAACCAAATGAATAGCAAATGTCAATTACTCAGATTACAGCATGTTGGTTTGTTCATTGATTTAGTTTATTAGTACATATATCTTAGACAGGAATTTAAAGTGGATGATAAATTGGCCCAAATTTGAATAGGAAAAAAAGAGTGGACTGGACTCCATTAGGAAATGCATAGGCCTGGGCTGTCCAATCTTAGGTTTTTATTGAAACAATAGACAATATAATTTGATTTGCCATTTTAGTGAGAGCTCTGCTGTAGCTTGGCTCCATTTACTAGAGCATTTATGTAAATTTCTATGCTTGTAGTTGGGCCACATATCAATGGCCACATTTTGGACAGCCCTGGCATAGGCCATGCAAATATTTCAAACTGCTCCCTCGTATAAAAAAATTTTTTTTGATCACTCATACTTTCTGGTAATGTCTATAAATCTTAGAAAATCATGATCTCTAAAGACTAAACTTAGAGATATCCTAAAAGACTATGGAATTGTACAGTTGATGTAAATAGACCACAACATATTACCCTTAGTGACTTATGCACAAGAAATGGTATAAAAATATTGTCAAAGAGATATATTATTGGAAAAGGAAGTGAAATGGCCATGTAGTAAGAATAGTAGATACCAGAAAGATTGCCCAAGTGTTGCAATCGTAGCCGTGCGGTGTTACAAAAGCTTCTGGCGAGTTAGGGAGATCCTTCATGGAGAATTTTTGGGAAGACAGACAAAAGTTTCACAGGATGAGAAAGCATGGATGGGTTAAGATCTGCACCATCGGAGACAGTACATACACCAAGACATTACAAATTAAAGGATGTATGTGCAAGTCATACAGAAGAGGAATTACACTATGTCTGACTGGCTCCAAAGAACAAAACAAGAACCAGTGGGGATGGACAGACATATTTCAGCTTAATTTAAGGGAGAAAGATCTTTACAATTGGAGTTGCCCCAAAGTGGAATGAGAGGCCTTGGGAAGTGGGAAATATCCCATCACTGGAGGCCTCCATGGAGAGATTGGACAACCACTTGTTAGATTTGAACTAAATGGTCTCTTTAGTCTCTGCAACTCTATGATCCTATGAGGATATATTGTGTGCCTTACTTAACTTTCTGTCTTTATTAGTGCCTTTGCATACATTATGCACTAACGTTTGCTAAACTCAATTGTTGAATCAGGAATTCTTAATGAGAATACCAAGAAATGTAGTGATTTCTTGGAAGCAAAGAGATTTAAGAAGAAAGAAAATTTTCTTTATTCCCAAATGCTTCCCAACCTGATTCACCTTTACAAGTTGTCAACATGTAAAACCACTGCTCATACAATGTGTTAAAGCTGGACTCTTTTTCCCCTCCTTATAATTTATAAGAATGACCATGGATAAATTTGATTTTCTCTTTGAACTGGCTTTTCTGTGCTGAATTCTTTCTCCCCAGTCTACGAGTAAACCAGAAATAGGAATAAGATTTTAACTACTCTCTAGCCTTACTTAGAGGCAGTAAGTGGTGCAGTGGGTAGGGCCCTGGGCTTGGAGTCAGGAAGAACTGAATTCAAATCTGCCTCATATACATATTAGCTGTGTGATCCTGGGCAAGTCACTTAACCACTCCTAGCCTCAGTTTCTCAACTATAAGATGAAGATAATAATAGCACCTTCTTCTTTTCAGGGTTGTTGAGCAGATCAAATGAGATATTTGTAAAAAACACTTAACACAATGCTTGACACATAGTAAGCACTATACAAATGCTTATTTCCTTCCCCCTACTTATCTTACTGTAAAATGGAATTATTGGATTTCTAATCCTGATAGTTTATTTTGTATAGTTGTTATTTTATTTTTTTGGTGATGATGAGTTTTTAAAATTGGCTTGGATCTTACATAATATGACCATTTGTTTAAAATTGCTTAACTGGTAGTTTAAGGATGAAATCTACTATATTTCTTACATTAATCATACTCTTCCATGTCATCTAGAAACAAGAAAGCTAGATGATGCTCACTTGTATTTTGAGACACATGGTTCCATTAACCTTCATCCAGACATAGTTCAGAAAGTAGCAGGTCCAGGTCCCCAACTCCAAACAAAAATTCTAATGCATTTTTCCGACTTTAGGATCACTAACTCTAGAATACTGTCCCTTACTCATTATTGGTCCTGGATCATTTAGAATTAGTGAGAGATAATCATTTCTCTGATATCGTTACACCGAAATTGAAGCCCACCATTAAGCCCACCATTAATCCCCTTTATGTTCTTGTCTTTGTCTCTGCCCTACACCCTGAAATGGCTTGAAACTGCTTAAGGCATAATTCTGGGTATTGCCCAAGGCTAGTCCCCTGACCCCCACTTTCTTATGATTCAGCATTCTGTATATTCTCTCCACATCAGCATTATGTGCAAGGATCAGTTCCTAGGGTAAGGCATAAAGTTTATTTTAAGGAAAACCCCCCCCCCCGGTTACCAAGTAGCCTCACACCCTGGGTTATGGTGTAGCTATTCTGCTGACCAAGCTAGGTCCACCCCGACTCAGACCAAAGATCAAGTAGGGGTTACTGTCTGGGGAATTCCACCTCGTACCATCCACCCATTCTAAGAAACGGACCACCCTGTGTCACTGGACGGTCATGCCCCTGAGGGCCACCCATTCTAGGAAGCGGACCACCCTGAATCACAGGATGGTTGCAACCCTGACCCTGAGTCACAGGATGGTCGCACCCCTGAATCTAACCATATTCCCAAATTAGCTCTGAACTGATAAGCCCAACCAATGGTTGATCTTTGCTTCTGTATGTCATTGCTTCTACTAGCAACCCTCCATAACTGTGTCATTGTGGTTTTTGCCTTTATAAACCTGTAAGTCCCTCAATTTGGGACTGCCTGATTTGAGTATATACTCCAGGTAGTCGCGCACTTGATCAATAAATCCATACCTTAAATTTACCTTGAACCCAGGTCTTGTCTCGCTGTTATTTTCTACACAACAATATGTTTAGTTCCCCTGTAACTCATTTGGACTGGTAACTACAGTGCATAATGGCTGTGGGCTATAGTATTATACTTTACTAGTAGGTGCCAGCATGTAACAGTCAGTGGGGAGATCTTTATTAAGTGCTGCTATATGTCTGTCACTGTGTCAAGCTCTAGAGATAAACAATGAAAATGTTTAATCTTTGACACCCTGGTTGCATAAAAACAAATCAGTTACTTACTTTCTCAGTTCTATAAGTTAAAATTCTTATATTGATTTTCTTCAACAAATATTTGAGAAAATCATGAAGACTGGTTTTTCCTATGTAACACTATTTTCTCTTTGATTGTAAATTTGGTTAAGAAAAACATAGCAATGTTTAACTCAAGGTCACCCTCTGGGTAACCTATTTGTTAATTATTATATGACAACTGTCATGACCACAGTGAAACAAAGTTAGGTATTCTTCATAGATAAGGTTAGAGACTAGAGCTGTGATTCATTGATATCGAGAACTCCCAGATGAGGCAACTCCGTCTACCAGTACAGATTATCACCTTCTCTGAAATTGTAGTCTTGAGAGGTTCCTGGCCCTAGAACACCTAGGAGTTAAATGATTTGCCTAGGATAATACAAGCTACCCTCAGAAGTGGGACTTGAACCCAGGTTTTCCTGGCTCCCAGACCAGTCTTCTGTTATGCCACAATGACTCAAATCAGTTCTATCACCAAGTTTGGGGTGCAAAAATCTGTCTAAAGTGCCATTTTATAAAGGTTATTGGTGACCTACTAAGGATACCAATTGGCTCATTCACTTCTCACCCCACCCTACTTTCATTTTCTTTCTTGTTCTATATGTCTATCCTTTTTTCCATGTCTTTGCCCAAGTTATCCTCCAGGTTTGGAATGAACTCCCACATCACCTCATGGAACCCTTAAAGTCTTTCTACTCCTGTGCCATCTGCTAGGGACCTTTCCTGATTCTCTTAGTTGGTCAAACTCTTTCCCTCCTTTCTCTCCTAAACAGATATCAGTGTGTGTGTGTATGTGTGTGTGTGTGTGTGTGTGTATAAACATGTATGTATGTGTATATATATATATATATATAATATGTTATATATCGTGTATACACCTATCTATTTACATATCATATTCTCACTGTAGAATATATGCTTCTCGAGGGCAGGGATAATCTTGTTTCAGTATGTCCTACACCCATCAGTGCCTTAAACATAGTAGGCCTTTAATGATGATGGTTGGATTGGATTAAGTTCTATACTCTTGTGTAAAGAAATCTGGGTCACCTGGTGTAGATAAGAGGGAATAACAAGCAAAAATCCATAGATAATAGCTTGAAGTACAAGAAAACAACAGCACCATTTTAAAGTTTATCTTAGGTAAACTTTCTATGTGGCCTCTTGCAATTAATAATAATAACTTAAATTCAAATATTCACATAGTTCCCACTATTTCACAAGGAAAACTCTACTGAAGACCACAGCTCTAAGCCAATTATCATCAAACATAATTCTGAAGGCAGAGTAGACCAGGAAAAGTTTTGCTTCTGAAATACATGCTTTTGTGTGAACTTGACCTGTTTTTCTGCGGGCCTCCGCACGCACTGTGGTGATAGGTGCCATTTGTTCTGAGCACTCATTGGATGATTTCAGTTCCCAGATCTGTCAATTTGACAATTTTTACAAGTGGTAAGTTCGAGCAAAATAAAAATTTCTGAAATTAAAGAACAAAGCCACAAAAACATCAAAACCAAAATACAAGTAGTCTTCAGGGTTTAAAGAGAGTTCTATACTTGAGCACCTCCTAATGGTCAGTTCAAGGAGTGGAGCTATCCTGTGGCAGCCTTTAAGGATACATAGGCACATAAAAATGCATTAGAGAAAGTCAATAGTTTGGGTGAGTGACTTCCTTTTCCTTGTAAGACATACTGTCAGCAAACCCTAGCAGGAAGAGAGTTTCAGTTACACAAGTTCATTCACAATAAAAGCATGGATATAAATCTGTATCAATCCCAGATAGCAAACAAATTATACTAGCTAGGCTTTTCAAACAAACGATCGAACAAAAAAGAAGCCCAGATGACAAGAGATATGTAGGGATATAAAATTCAGAGTCAAAGGGAAAGTTGAGATCACGAAATGAAAAAGAGAACAAGCTACTCAGGAAAGCTGATAACGTCCTTAAAACCTACCACCTGGTCCTATTACCCAAGTCAGACACGATGAGGTAAGGACTTGATGTCTAATAGAAATTAATGTATTCTGATATTTGTTGTTTGTGAAAATAAAAACAAAGGTAATGACTTTATTACAACTAATTTTTGGAGCCTGAGACACTGAAGATTTTTAAAAGGCTGACGAGTCATGTAAACATTTGAAGTTGATAAAATGATACCAGCAAAAGGGATGGAATTGCTTTCATGTCTGCTTTTAATATTATACATAATAACAATTTCAGAATGTGTGGCCAAATTATGCCTTCAAGGCCTAGGGCAGACAGTAAGAACCTTCAGAAAAATTCGCAACATCCCAGCAACAAGATTAAGTTTATGATTCTGAAACACAGGTATTCCAGAGGGACAGACATTTTAGCTCAAGTCTTGAGATTAACTTGACTAGGCTACAATGACCAAACTATGATTTTCTTCCGTTTGATGATAGGTTGATTTTCCCTCAGCATGAAGAATATGAACGTATCTCCTCTATTCACTTGCAATTGACATCAAGCTAAAAATTCCCATTCTAGTCTTCATGGTTTTGTACCTTTGGTCTATTAAAAAAAACAACTTCCTTTACATGGTTCCCTTCGTTCTATGCTGACCAGTTCTGAGGTTGCTCCCTTTCCTCCTTTTGTCATCCTTTTGTAAACATACTTATGTTGCTGGTAGTGGACAAAGCCCCTACAGAACTCAACAAGAGTCCCTGTCCTTCAGGGAAAGTTTTCCCTTCGGTGTATCTAAGGATGGAGAATTAATAAGAGATTTCATGTGCATTATCATGTCAGAGAAGACAGAGGAGAGAGAGAGAGAGAGAGAGAGAGAAGGAGAAAGAGAGAATGAGAGACAGAGAGAGACAGAGACAGAGAGACAGAGAAAGAGAGAGGGAGTGGGAGATGGAGAGGGAGAGAGAAGAGAGGGGAATCTGTTCCCAGGCCTTGCCTTTCTCCTAAATAGGAGTGATTTAGGATGTAATCTTTTCTTTGGCCACCCCCTCTCCATCCTATACTCCTCAAGAGATTTAATTAACTACACCCTGTTACCATCATTTGCTATCATTTTTGCTTAGGGACACTATCATGGCCTTTAGTATAGTTCCCTCCTCTGCTATTTTATGGAGATTTTTTTATCAAATTAAAAGTTTAGAGTGTAATCACAGTAGCTCAGAGTTCCCAGTTAAGAAAATCTCTAACATTCAGACAGAGGTTTGGTTATCTACCCTAATTAAATTTTTGTGTAACTCCAAATGTTAGGGGTTGGCCTAATTCAGGCCAGCACCATGTTAATTCAAGGCAAATCTTAGTGACCCCTGGCAACAAAGACTTTAAGTTGCAGAACATTTTCTAATATGAATTGGTTCGAATGAAATAAGGTACTGGTAGGTCATTCAATGGTTTACAAAAGGATGAGTACTTAGCTATAGCATAGAAAGAATATTCAACAAAGATACTCTAGTACTTATCTTGGGTAGCTGGAGCGTCCGTCATGTCTGGTCAGCAGTTCAGGATATGTCTACTTACCTGACCTTGGGACATCTGCCAAGCCAGAAGGGTCCCAATTCCACGAGTGGGCCTTTTACTCCCCAAAGTGACCAGGAAGCCACATTATTATGACCGAAGGCTATCAGGACATTGTAGTCAAGGGAAGCACAGCTCGTCTTAGCCCTCTGGGCTAATCATGTCCCAGGGACAGCTTTATCAGCTTCCAGGGAAAAAATAACCTGACCTTATTGTGAGAGGTAGGGGAAAACCTGGTAGATAATAGTGCCATGATATCAGCTAACCCCTGACCTCTCCATAGTTGAATCAAAGCCAGGACACAGAAGGTTAGGTAAAAGAAAGGAGCAGAAAATATAACTATATCATTACTGAACAGGCACGGGGAGGGAAAGTTGATTTAAAAAATAATAAAAAGCAGACCCTTTTTGGAACTTCTCCCAGTGCTTGAAAAGGTCAGTATAACTGGATGCCTAATGACCCAACTTGATGTCTCCCTTTTGGGCTTCGATTCCCCTCTCTTTTTAGTTTCTCCTTTTGTTGGCTGTTTCCCCTGTGCAACTGATTCATTCCAGTTTGACTCATTAAGACCCCACTCCTTCCTCTCACTCTGCTCTCTCACAATGGGTATGTAGATCTCTTTCAAAACTCCTGGTTATGACTCAAGTTCCCCCTCTGGCTCAAAAATTGTGAGTCCAAATTACTCTCAGAGTTACAAATAGAAGGAATACTTATCACTCTGAATTACAACCCAGAATGCCAGTCAGTTCTCAAACCCTTATTATACTAGTAAAATGGTCAAACTTTCTTTTTTAATCTGAAAGTTAAACCGGAGAGGCTAACAGAAGAAAACACATTCTTCAGAAGATCATATTCTCTGGAAAGACAACTCCCAGTGAAAGACTGAATGAATATCCTAGGCATCTGTTAAACAGATCCTAGACTCACTATCACTTTGAACTCCAGACCTGACTCATCATGCTGGTAGGAGAGGGGAATTGATGACACACTGCTGAATAATGGGTGGAGAAATTCTACTTTACAGGATTTCAGGTGGATGATAGAAGGTTTATATTAAGCAGACAGTGGTGACCAATTAATTATTAAATACAGTAGTCAAGTTTTTTCCCCCCTACTCCCACACAATTTCTAATTTTAAATGACCATCGTAATCAATTAATATGTATTGAGTGCCCATTGTATCTATGCCTGTTGCTAGTACACTGGATCCAATGCTAGAAATTAGAGCTGGAAGGAACCTTGGGGAACAATTAGCCCAATCTGTTCACTTTATAGAAGAGGATACTGAAGCCCAGGGAAGTTGAGCGGCTTGCCTAAAAACACACAAATAGTAATTACATGAGCAGAGATTTGAACCCAGGTCTTCAGACTGATAACTCACTACTCTTTCCATTGCCTTGTTATGCCTTAATCCTTTATTCATGCTCACCACAGTTTGGATTCATTTAATTACTAAATATATGAATGTGTAAATAGAATAAAATGTTGCTGGTAAAATTTATATAATAGAAAATGTATTGGATTTTGACTCATGAAACCTGGGTACATGGCTATACTTAAGCCTGCTTGTGTAGGTTCCAGATAGTAAATTGTTAAATTTTCTTTTTTCTAAATATATTTTTGTTTCATTAAATATTTCCCAATTATATTAAAAATGTTAACATTAATTTTTTTAACATTTTGAGTTTCAAATTCTCTCCCTCCCCCACCCACTGAGAAGACAAGTAATATATAGATTATACATGTGAAGTCATGTAGAACATATTTCCATATTAGCCATATTGCAAAAGAAGACACATACCCCAAAACAAGAAAAATAAATAAAGTTTTAAGACATATGGTTCAATCCGAACTCAGAATTCATCAGTTCTTTCTTTGGAAGTGGATAGCTTTTCTTATCCTGGGTCCTTTGGAATTGTCTTGAATCATTGTCTTGATCAGAGTAGCTACGTCTTTCTCAGTTGATCACTGATACCATAATACTGTTACTGTGTGCAGTGTTCTCCTGGTTCTGCTCACTTCACTTCGTACCAGTTCATGTAAGTCTTCCCAGGTTTTTTCTGAAACCATCCTGCTCATCATTTCTTAGAGAACAATAGTATTCCATTGCAATCATATACCACAACTTGTTCAGCCATTCCCCAATGGATGGGCATCCTCACAATTTCCAATTCTTTGCCACCACAAAAAGACCTGCTATAAATATTTTTGTACAAGAGGTCCTTTTCCCTTTTCTTTGATCTCTTTGAGATAGTTTTTTTTAAGGGAGAATAGCTTATAGAGTCAATGTTGGATTTCTAAGAATACCAGTTGAGGCAGTTCTACCTCACTAAGGGGGAACGCAGATGGCAGTGTCTCAGATCAAATTATAGGCTGAAGTGAAAGAAATAATCTAGTCCAGTGGTGTTAAACAAATAGAAACAGGGCCACATACAGATCCCAGCAGGTCCCATATTGATTTAGAAAGCCATATGTTAACATTGTCTATGTTCTATTTTATTTTTATTTATTTTGTTAAATATTTCCCAATTATATTTTAATCTGGTTTGGGCTTCTACTTGGCAATGTTGCAGGCCCCCCAGATGTGTGTTTTAACACCTATTTGGTTAGATTCTAGTCCAACCCCGCAGATTAGGAAACTGAAGCCTGGAGAAGTTAAATGATTTGCTTAAACTCACATAGGTAGATGGTAACAGAGCATTTAAACTAAAATCTTCTGACTCCAGATCTATTGGTTTTGGTTTTCATTTGTTTTTCCCCAAAATACCACTTTGCTTTTACATTGGGGTGATGCCACATATCAATTGAAAGGATCATAGATTTAAAGCTGGAAGGGACCTAAGTAAGAGGCCATCTGCTCAAACCCCCTCATGTCAGATATTAAGAAACTGAGGCTCCATGAAATTAAGTGATTTGTCCAAAATCACACATGTACCAGGTAACTGAGGCATAGGGCCTCTGTTTCTAATGCCAATTCTCTTTTCATCGGACCACCTTGCCTCTCACCAAGATGAGTTAACTGCAACCGGTTGGACACGTGACAAAAGTTTATTTATCGAATAGGGAAAACAACCAGACAATAAAAACTTAATTTAAAAAGTTTCCCCTATTAAAAAAAAGAAATTAAAGGAAACATTTGGAACATGAATAAATGTCAGTTCTTGGATATCAGATTTCTGAGTATTTTTAGAACTATGAGAGCTCCCCCAAAGATAGGTCCCTAATGTAATCACCAATTCCTACAGAGCCCTGCTGTCATGCTTAGGTTCCAGAAGGGTGGGGTGGAATTTGCTAAGGGTAAGTGATTAATAGGTAAAGAGAAAATTAACAACATTGAGGAAAGAAAATCTGTTCTAAGCATCTACTGTTTGAGGAAAACAAAGAGAGAGTATCCTGTAAACAGTACAGGAGATAAAGATATAGATAGATAAGATATACATAAGGAATTAAAAAGGCTCTTTCCAGCTCTAAATTTATGACCCTTGGTAAGATAATAGGGATAATAATTATCTGAGCTTAAGGATATTTTGTAAAAGCTGGAGGTGGTAGTTGATCTGATGTAGGAAAACAACATGCAGAGGGGACTGTAGATCTTTAATGACAATTTGTTTCATTCAAAGATAAAAAATCAGTCTAAGCATAATTCTCACATCAGCCATGTGTTCTTCTTCCTTTCTTTTAGCTCAAGCCCTCACAAACTTAATAGAAGACATTGTATTTGTGGATTTGTAGACTTTCTTTTCACCTAGGATGCTTAACTTTAGAGTTCAAGGTTGTAGCTTCATAGGATATTGCAGGCCAGTTGTGTGCCCCATCTATGCCCTCTCCTTGGGCCTGTGGTCCTCCAAGTCTACCAGGTACTAAAGGTGGCTTTGTTGCCTCCAAATGACAAGGATCTTTTAGACCAAATATTTTTTTTGCCTCCTTCTAGTTAATGGAGGAAAGTGTTTGGTGGATTAATTTTAGTTTTGTAGTGAGCTAATGGAAGAAAAGTGAAGCAGATTAGCTTATTCAGTAGACTTTACAGCTTACTACCTGAGTGACTAGGTTGGGACTTTTTCTCTCCTTGAGGGTATATTTTTGCATATGTTTTGAGCAAGAAGTCAGACTTGGTCTCCTACATATAAGCGCTATCAGGGGTGTAATGATTTACCATTCATATGCAGCTTTGACTGCCTACATGTTGCAAGTCAGTTTGGGTAGCCTCGGACTTTTCTAAGTAGTCATAAATTCTTGGAATGATGGTGAATGGTGTAAGAAAAAGGAAAAATCAGGGAGGAAAAAAATATGTTTAAAGGGGTGTGTTTTGGTCAATGAGTGAACTGAGTTATGATAGAATTTTACTGAAGGCTGGAGAGTAAACAAGTAAATTTAGTATTATGGATATACATGTTTTTACTATGGATTGTAAATAGGAGTCAGATAGATTAAGATGATTTCCAAGGTAAAGCCCTCTGATTCTGGTGTCCTGTGGAATGTACCTGGTGCTTCATTTGGTCAGTGAAAAGAGTGATCAGAACTGAGAAAACTTGAGGATAAATTGAACTAATGAACTGCAAAACTTGCCTTTTTCCATTGTGAGGGCTCCCACCTTATGTGGCTTCATTTGTTCTCTCCAATGGGTTAATAAGCCTTCTAGGAACTCTGTCTCTTCCTTCCTTTTCTAGGTTGGTGTATGGCGATAATAACGATATAGATGATAATCGTCAAAATGCCTATGTGGTTTTATATTGCAAAATATACGAGACTCTCCCCATAGAAGGTAGAAGAATTCAACTATTTATTCCAACACCAGAGAACCACATCCCCTAAGACATCTGCCCAATCCATCACAGCAGCCATGAATTCAATACATAATATCACAGCATGGAGCCTTGACATCCCAAAACCTGTCCGCCCCCTTCCCACAAAACAATCAAAACTCACAGTACAGCTATCCAGGTCAGCTCTCTTTCCCTCAGCTCTGTCATTAACAACTCTCAACATTTTTCTATGACATGATTTCCTTTTTCCCTCTCAGCAAGCTCCTCCCACTGCATGTGACCCAGGCTTCCTGTGATGAAGCAGGTCACATGTTCTATTTAATGGGTGGGAAAGATCCTAAATCTAAATTGCTATTATAGTTGGCAGGTAGCCAATGATGGCAAAAGAGAAGTGTTAGAACAGACTATGGACCAATTTATTGTGTTAGGCAAGGTTCCTGGGGTAGATCAGAATATCATTGAGATAAAGCAAGGTTTAGCAGGGCTTGGAAAATAAGGTTCAAAAAATTCTGAAAGCTGTGGATATGTAGCACAAACCAGTTGGCAGAAGCCAGTATTCAGATAAGCCATAAGAGAGTTGGAATGACATTTTCTACTCACTTTTTTGTATCCAGGTCATTTTGCACATCCCTTTAGATTTAAGTTATAAATGTCATTGTCCCAGTCAATTTTCTTTAAAGTAGATTAGGTTTCAGGTATCAACCACCCATAGAAGATGCTCAAATGCAATTGGCAAAACTCCAACCCTACTCCCTACTTCTAGGTCACTTTGTTGTAATAGTAAGAGTCCCACTCTTCCTTGGTTCATTTTGGATGGCATATGGTGAGTCACACAGGATGAGCAGATCTGAATGGATTTTGGTTTGGATTACAGAGGTCATCATACTATATTTTTCTCCACACAATCCCATCTTCCAAAAGTTGCTATTATTGTTGATGGCACCACCATTTTCCCTGTCATCTAGGTTTTTAAAACCCTGGTGTCATCTTTAACTTCTCACTTTCCCACATCCCAATTCTACTCATAGTTCCTCTTTTACCCAAGGACTTTTAATGTAAGCCTAATGGATGAGATAGAAATCATCAGTGTATTTTGATCCAATGATCAATTAGGACTGTGACCAAGAAAAAGACACTTCTTTCTCTTGTCCTTTAGCAGGGAGAAAATGGAAATCTCTGAATAAATGAGAGCTAAGTAAGAGTTTATGACCAAAGAAGAGATAGAGAACATTATAAAAAGCAAAATACATAATCTTGATTACATTAAATTAAATAGGTTTTGCACAAAGGCAATGTAACCAAGATTAGAATGGAAGCAGAAAGCTGGGAAATAATTTTTACAGCCTCTCATAAAGGCCTCATTTCCAAAATATATAGAGAAGTGAGTGAAATTTATAAGAAAACAAGTCATTCCCCAATTGATAAATGGTTAAAGGATATGAATGGGCAGTTTTCAGAGGAAGAAATTAAAACTATCTATAGTCATATGAAAAAATACTCTAAATCACTATTTTTTAGAGAAATGCAAATTAAAACAACACTGAGGTACTACATCACACCTATCAGATTGGCTAATATGACAAAACAGGAAAATGATAAATGTTGGAGAAAATGTGGGAAAATTGGAACACTAATGCATTATTGGTGGAGTTGTGAATTGATCCAACCATTCTGGAGAGCAATTTGGAACTATGTGCAAAGGAAATAAAACTCTGCATGGCCTTTGACCCAGCAATACCACTTCTAGGTCTGTATCCCAAAGAGATCATAAAAATGGGAAAAGGACCCATTGTGGTGGCCAAGAATTGAAATTAAGGGGAGCCCATCAATTGGGGAATGGCTGAACAAGTTGTGGTACATGAATGTAATGGAATACTATTGTTCCATAAGAACTGAGAAGCAGACAGACTTCAGAAAATCCTGGAAAGACTTGCATGAACTGATGCTGAGTGAATTGAACAGAATCAGAAAACATTGCACATAGCAACAGCAAGACTGTGTGATAACCAACCTTGATAGACTTAACTCTTCTCAGCAATGCAATGATCTAAGACAATTCCTAAAAACTCATGATGGAAATACTATCCATATCCAGAGAAAGAACTATGGAGTCTGAATGCAGATTGAAGCATACTATTTTTCCTTTTCTGTTTTTTTCTTTCTCGTTGTTTTTCCCTTTGGCTTCTATTTCTGCTTTACCACATGACGAATGTGGAAATATGTTTAAAATGATTGTACATGTATGGCCTATATCAGATTGCATGCCATCTTGAGGAGGGGGAGAGGAAGGAGGTAGGGAAAATTCAAAATTCAAAATCTTGTAAAGATGAAACTTGAAAACTAAAAACAAACAAACAAACAAGCAAATAAGTAAATAAACAAACAAACAAACAAATAAATAAATAAATATAAGAAAATAGATTGCTAGGGGCTGTTACTAGCTGGGGTCTTGAAAGACATCAGAGAGACTTTTATTGAAATCATAACATTCAATTCTCCAAAAGCAGAGAACAAAATGAATCAAGGTCATCTTGGATTCCTCTTGGTAAAGGAAAAGAAGCCAACAGTGTGGTAGGTGGAGATTTGTTAAGTGGAAGCTAGAGTGGCTACCTTTGCATGAAGTTGCCCTCAGGTATCTTTCTATTCTTCAGGGAAACCCATCCCCCTCTACAGCCCTCAGAGGAAGGTAATTAGAAAGACCACAACTAAGGGAAAAACAGAGAGGAATGAGGGAAGAGTGGCCATGCTCATTAACACAAGCACATTCTATCTCACACAGCAGCTGGACACATAGCAAATCAGTAGCCAAATGTTATTTCTATTTTCGCATGTTTCCTATCTGTGCCCTTATCTCCATTCCCATTGTCACTAACTCAGTTCAAGACCTTATCATTTCTTGCTTGGATTACTACAACAGTCTTTGAATTTTTCTCCTTGCCAAATTTTTTCCCTACTCCAATCCAGTCTTCACACAGCTGCCAAAATGATTTTCCTGAAATGCAGGTTTAACCATGTCAATTTCCTACTCAGTAAGTCCTAGTGGCTCCCTCTTGACTCTAGATCAAAGGTGATTTCCTCTTTATCTCATTCCTTTTAACTTTATGGTTGTGTGTATGTCAATTGTATAATGTTTATAATTATCAGTGCTATTATGTATACATAGCAGAAATAAACAAATATACAGATATTGGGAAAATAAGTTCTATTTCTTTTTTTTACTGTTAGGGTATATAATCAAAAAAACTTGGAGAGCATTGTTGTAGATGTCTAAGTATAGTATCTTTAAGTATGACTAAGATACATTTAACTAAACATAATGTGCTTGAGATATTTAAGGAAGGAAAAATGAAAAATACATTAAAATATAAGCTACAATAAAGCATTTGGTGGTATGTTGATTGTATCACATCATAATATGATTGATCTTTTGACATAAAGCCAAATATGCATCAAACAATAATGGAATACACACCTTTATGTCTTAGCATCGTTCATCTCTCTACTGTCTTTCTCTGACAAACTCAATATGCTTGGTAGACATTATTTCCTTAGGTCTCACCATGTGCCTTTATGCAAGGTATATATCTATTATATAGCTTGGGAAATAGATGTAAAGTGGAATGCCCAAGATTATACAATCAGTGGTGGCCCTGGGAATACAACCAAGGACTGGTCACTCCATGGCCAATGTTCTGTCCCCTGCACTGACTTTAAATGAGGAAAAGTTACATTTAAACCTAACATCAGCTACAGTTCTTTTGTGCTCTCCATCAAACTCTAATGTCTGTGTTTCAGAAACGAAAGTCTTCAAAAGTTTCCCCAAGCCAGAATCGTGATTTCAAAGCACAGGAGAACTTAAAAAAACAAATTCTTGACAGTTCTAGAAATTAACATATTTCTCAGTATTATTTTTTCCTTTATGCATAGCATCTCACAATTGTAAACTTTAATAAACTTAATTTTGTAACTTTTAATGATGTTAATTCAAGGTACTTATCTTAGACCATGGGAAGTCATGTTTCTAGTGAAGAGTTAGCCTGAAACAGTAGAGAAAGGAAAATGGATTTTCAGTCAAAAGACCTGGGAATCCCTGCCCTGCCATGGAATACCTCCTGTGATTTTGGACAACTCATTTAACCTCTTTGGGCCTCAGTTTCCTCATTTGTAAAATGAAGTCATTGGGCTAGATTATGTTGAAGGTCCTGCAAAATGAATAAGTTTGACTAGATGACCTCAAGTGTCACTTCTGACTCTAGGTCCAGCACTCTATCCAGCCGACAATGGTTGTTGTTGTTGTTGTTATGTGTGTGTGTGTGTGTGTGTGTGTGTGTGTATCTATCTGTAATATTAATGGGATATGAAAATCTTCCTGACCATTAATAGGCCTCAGATGGAGCCCATTAAGGGAAGCTTGCTTGGAGGAGGCTTGCTTGTTGGAAGGCTTTCACACCTTTTTGTACTAAGTTGATTAGGCACTGAGTCACAAGGGTTGTGATGCCTTCTGGCTCTGAGAAGTGTATGTATACTCTAAGTTGGTATTTTGCTTTGGGCATTTGCTTATGAGAAGGATCTTGTGATTCCCTAGTCCAGACTCTGAATAGCTGTATGTTCAGGACACCTCCCCCTCCCCCCATGTAAAGGCTCTCTCCATGCAGTGGTGCATGTGAAGTGTATAGCAATATTGCTTTGATTCAGGCAGTCAGAGCCCTATTAGTCTTTATGCTAATTTCTCTGCTTGCATTTTTCTGACCCCTCCCCTGAACTAGTGAATGTAATTAAAAGTAGGATTGTTAACCCCTTTTTGAGCAATCTTTCCTAGAAAAGCAGATTAAAGAACCTGTGCTAGCAGGCCATCCTGAGTATGCTAGGGTGCTTGCTGCTATACTATCCATCAACACACACATAGGCATATGCATATATTCACACACATACTGTTACACCGAAATTGAAGCCCACCATTAATCCCCTTTATGTTCTTGTCTTTGTCTCTGCCCTACACCCTGAAATGGCTTGAAACTGCTTAAGGCATAATTCTGGATATTGCCCAAGGCTAGTTCCCTGACCCCCACTTCCTCATGATTCAGCATTCTGTATATTCTCTCTATATCAGTGTTATGTGCAAGGATCAGTTGCTAGGGTAAGGCATAAAGTTTATTTTAAGGAAAACCCCCCAGTTACCAAGTAGCCCCACACCCTGGGTTATGGTGCAGCTATACTGCTGACCAAGCTAGGTCCGCCCCGACTCAGACCAAAGATCAAGTAGGGGTTACTGTCTGGGGAATTCCACCTCATACCATCCACCCATTCTAAGAAACGGACCACCCTGTGTCACTGGACGGTCATGCCCCTGAATCTAACCATATTCCCAAATTAGGTCTGAACTGATAAGCCCAACCAATGGCTGATCTTTGCTTCTGTACGTCATTGCTTAGCGACCCTCCCTAACTGTGTCATTGTGGTTTTTGCCTTTATAAGCCTGTAAGTCCCTCAATTCAGGACTGCCCGATTTGAGTATACACTCCAGGTAGTCGCATGCTTGATCAATAAATCCATACCTTAAATTTACCTTGAACCCAGGTCTTGTCTCGCTGTTATTTTCTACACAACATTATATATTGTTGTTCATCCTTTGTTGTCAGAGGACCAATAACATTATGAGGGTGATGTCTTGACTTGTGGGTCACTTAGATTTAAGTGAGGCAGAGTTAAGCAATGTTCTCCAGTCATCAAAGTCCAATGGCAAGACAAAATGCATATGTATACCTGAACTTTATCTGTGCTTTTGTTCAGTCCTTTCAGTCTTGTCCAACTCTCTGTGACCACATTTTGAAGTTTTCTTGGCAAAGATACTGGAGTGATTTGCCATTTCCTTCTTCAGCTCATTTTATAGGTGAGGAAACTGAGGCAAACAGGGTTAAGTGACTTGTTTAGGGTTACAGAGCTAGTAAACATCTGAGGCCAAATTTGAACTCAGGAAGATGAGTCTTCCAGACTCCAGGCCTGGTATTCTATCTACTGTGCCACCTAGTGAGTGCGTATACACATGATAACATTTATTATTTTATTATTTTCATATGAGCATTAAGAATGTCATCTCCAAATATGAAAAATATACTAACAATTCCTCCAAACTAGAGGAGATACAAATTGGATATATCTAATCTTACTTTTTCATTTTCTTTCAATTTCTTACCTACAAAAGCACTATCTAATACATTTAAACATAAAATTGCACTGATATAAGTTCATTAAAAAGATGAGATTTTAATCTAGCATTAGGCCTACATATACACAGTGAAATGTTATAGTGATCCTTTCCTCATTTTATATATTTATTATTATTATAGCATTAAGATGCTTAGGAAATCATCAAAAATCTTCACAAGCAGTTCCAAGTTTAAAGCAATCACTAAATCCTGCTACTGTACTTTGCATGCATACAGAATTAAGCAGTACACTAATGGGATGGAAAATTGAAAACCCTGGGCAAGATCTTTTGACTGAATAAATTACTTAGGCCCTTTGGATATGAAATAGGATGGAGAAAGTGGTAGTAGGGTGGCCAGAGTCAATGATGTAGTTTAGAAGCCTAGTTGTCTAAAACAGGGCTTCTTAAACTTTTTCCACTCTCCAACCCTTTCCTCCCAAGAAATTTTCACACAAGTCTAGGTATATAGGTATATAAAATTAGGTATTCAAATCAAACATTTACTTACAATAAATCATGAATAAATTTATTTTCAAACCATTTTTGGTATACATATGCTTCTACCATTTATTAAAGACAAAAGCAAATTTGCATACTAATGAGATGGATGTGCTTGTTTATTTTTACATAAAGAATTCAATCTTGGGGGAATATTGGATAGTGTAGGAGGTAGAGAATCTCCAATGTTTTTTCAGAGTTGATTGATATTTTGATTTTATAAACATCAATGCTGAGAACGTTGGTTCGCATAGATAATCTAGTACAAAATGGTAGAAGTATGTTTAGGGACATTTCAGAAATTGTTGGAAATTCTGTCCTCATACTACCAAAATTCATTTAACGATTTTGTACGTGCAGTAAAATACACTGCAGTTCATAACATACAATAGTCTCGAATCTGAGCCGAGATGTTTCTGGCAGAGTTTGATGGCTTTGTATAGCATGACTGCATGCGCAGTGCAAAGTGAGCATGTTGTATGTTCAGAACCAAGGCTGCAGTGATGTTGCTCGATGCAACACGGTCAAACCCTGTCAGAAACATCTTGGATTCATTACGTATTTGATTTTGAATTAATTTTTGTTCATTGAGCATTCAGAAACCTTTTATTGTTGCCAAATTTTTCTTGATCCCCACATTCAGTTACTGGACCCCATATAGGATCATGACCCACAGTTTAAGAAGAGCTGAACCAAAGATCCCAAATGTGATCAACTTGGATTTGGGTGCACAAGTCCACCAGAGAAAAGAGCAGACATGAATTATCTTTAGGGTAGAATGACAGGGGAGAGTGAGGGCTACTGGATTTATTGTCTCTCCAACGGAATTCTTGTTTAGAATTAGGTTTAGGGCAGGGATTGTTTTAGCTTTATCTTTATATCTCTGATTTGTCACTTTAAAAATGTTTGTTAATTGGCTGACTTGGAGCACTTGATGCCTCCTTGTCCTGAAACATAAGAGTAAATGGATTAGAGTTAGCAAAACTTGGTAAGGGATCATAGACCTAGAGCTGGAAAGGCCTGGATCATCTAGATCATTCTATCCTTACTCCCAAATATTTTACAGAAAAGGAAACTGAGTCTCAAAGATGTTAAGTGGTTGTCCAAGATCACATAGCCAGCATATAGCAGAACCAGGATTCAAACTTTACATGGATATGTACATGGATACATGGATATGTACATGCATACATGGGTATGTGAGACATCCTCAAGAAAGTGTAATATCCCTGGGCAAATCTCTCTGCGTCTGTGTTCCTATCCTTCCTGTCACCAACTTTCTTATAAATAGTGAAATCATAGGAGGTTTGTGGCACATTGGAAAGCAAGATGGACTGGGAAGGAGTAACAAGATCAAGGCTCTGCTGTAAATTCCCTCTTGCAATCTCTGTAATAATTCACAATTCACTTTTCCTCTTTGCCCTGAGCTACTTTCTTTGTAAGAAATGAAGTTTGTATAACATGATCTCTAAGGTCTCCCAGCTCTCCCACCTAAATGTACACACAACACACTTTTAAGTTTAATATACATTATTTTCCCTTACTTTTAAAATATCTAAACAACAAATCAATAAATCAAGCCCTGATTTGGATTTCTGAGGTTGTAAACGTTCCCACAGAAAATTTAATAATTTGCTTATGACCCTTCTCTAAAATTTAGAGTTGAAGAGACTTTGTTTTGGAGTTTATTTGTTTTGGTCTTTGTATTCATAGGGCCTAGTACTTGGTAAGACTTTCACAAATATTTGGTGAATTGGTTTCACCGAACATCAAGTGTAACTGGCTTCCTAGTGGAGGTTCATTGTATGCATATAACCCTCCATTGTTTTGCTGTCCTAGTTGAGTAATCATCTCTTCATGTCTGCCTCCCTGAGTCACTGCCCAAGGGGCCTGGTCCTGACAGTAATTAGCCATGTGACTTTGGTCATTTCCCCTCTCTGGTATTCATTTTTCTTGTCTGTAAAACAAGAGAATTGGCTTACGTGATCCATCTAGTTTCTTCCTCAAAGAGCGCTGGGCCTGGAGTTTGGAAGACCTGAGTTCAAATACAGACAGATACCTAGATCGATGTAACCTTGGGCAAGCCACTCAAACTTTGCTCTCATCTGTAAAATAGGGATCCTAATAGCACCTAAAACCTCCTTAGGGTTGTTGTGAGGATAAAATGATACACTATTTGTAAAGCACTTTGCAAACCTTAAAGTACTATATAAATGATAAAGTCTTATGATTAGGGCCAATGATTTCTATCACCCAAGGGGCAGACCTCTCTGAAGGTCTATTTTTCACAGGGCCTTAGGTGTAAGCAGCTGCGAAAAACCTGAGGGCTTAATCACCACCTGTACCCAGCAATTAACGGTCCTACTAAATGATACTACGCTATTTAGATTTAAAACCAGGCCTGTTCCTGACAAGCATTCAGATTATAACAAGTTTCATTCACCACTAGATCTGCTCTCATTAAACATCAAATAGTTGTACAAAGGCTCCGGAGACAAGGATTTTAGAGGTTAGACATTCCCCCTGATCAAAGGCTAACCCATTGGCAGATTAGCTAGGCTGGGTTGATCACGTGATCAGAGTGAAAGTCATTAGGCTACCACAATAATTCAGGTCTGGTGAACTATAGAGGGCAATCTCAGACAAGTTGGGCACAAGAAATAACTGTGTAGCTCCTACCTCACACAGCTGCAGTCTAAGTTTATTAGAATTGCAGACTCTTAGTTAACTGACATTATGAGGCAGATTTTAAGAGTTTAATTTATAAGGGACTTGAGTGTTTGTTGAGGCTGGGGGTGACCTCCAGAGGAGGAAATTCTACCAAGCTGTGGTAAGGGACTGTCGTCAAGAGTAAAAGAGATTTGTTTAACCATTAGGATAGGGGGGAAAAAAGGACAGCACATTCCACTGGCTGCCTTAAGCTCTGGCTGAGGACTTTGTCCAAATGACTGAAGTTATTTGTATAACTAAGATAATGAGGCCTGCTCATCCCACTGTAGGTCTTTTTAAATCCAGTCACTAATAACAGGAACAGGATCTAACTCTGGTAGTAACATTTTGGAATCAAAAGGACAACCACTGATATTCTCAAATAGCTACTTGCATATCTCATTATATGTATAACGAAATAAATTTATGAGGAGCAGGGTCTACAAGACCTGACCAAGAGCAAAGTCACCTCTCGGTGCCCCTACAAAGCTGTGAAATGAGGATTCTTAAGGTGGGGCCTGTGAATTTGGATGGGGAAAAAATAACATCATGATTTCAATGTAACTGGTTTCCTTTGTAATCCAGCTTGGGACACACACAGGCGCACACACACGCACACGAACATTATAAACTAAAGATAATACTTCTCTTGCAGGTGGGGAAATTCAGGATCAGAAAAGTTAAGTGACTTGTCTATCATAACCCAGATCTGACCCTAAATCCAAGACTCAATCCACTTACTAAAGGAAGGGCTTTTCCAACTACCTTTAGGAGGAGCCATTTAGTGATATTCATTTTTAAGAATAATTGTATGGCAGATTGGCAATGGGGTCTACAAGTTAATTTACCTGTAGGTGGGTGGAGGGAAACCACACACTCAAATTGAAGATAGCACTCACAAGTATTGCATCACCAGTTTAGCCATTAACTTTTTAATTTCATTAAGATAACATTGCTGAAAACTTTTTAAGCAAAAAAAAAGTCCAGGAGGAAAGATTTTTTAAAAAAAGCTTTAAAATGACTATTTGATACTTTATTTAAAATATATTATTATAAATGATATAATTATATAATATAAATTAATGACAGACATATCATTATAAATTTATTTAAATATATCATTATAAATTATCAATATGAAATATATTACTATAAATCATAGTGACTTCTACAGGTTTGTCATCGTTCCTAAGTGACTAGTAGACTGAAATTTTAAAAAAATTAAAGAGATTTCCAGTTCTCAAGAGAAACATGCAACAAATACAAAAATTATCCTTGACTACATCGAATATAAATACTCCAAATGTTTATGGAAACATTCACATTAGCTTTGGATTTTTTTACATGTTAAATTTAAAAACTTTTTCAGAACAATCAATTCCCCCAGCGAAATCCAGCCTAAAAAGTTTGCAAGATCCAAACTTGTCAAGACTCCACCTCAAGGCCTCCAGACCGCTTTGAAGTGGAGGGAAAACTCACTTGGGGCGCAGTCTATTTTTTCACTTCCTTTTTCTCCCCTTGGTTAAGACAACCCAGGATTTGTAGAGAGTCCAGGAGGTAGCTCCTGGCACCTTTCTGTTCTTGTTGGGAGTCCAAACCGATCACACATTTGCTTACAAACAAATAAGCATTTGGAAATATAAAACTGGCCATCCCCAATTAAAATATTAAAAACCAAAACAAAACACGCTTAACTCCCCTCCCCCCAAACTCAAGCAGATGCAAGAACAACTCGCAGCGTTCCAATAACATCTCTCCGGGTAGGAGCTGAAGAGGTGTAAAAGCCAACCCAGAGCCTAAGCGGCTGCCGCTGCCTTCAATCTCCCCTCCCAGCAGGTGGCTCATTGCAATCGCCACAGACAACAAGGGCCAAGATTGGTTTTGCACCGGCCTGTAGTTCACAGTATTCCTCCCTCCCCCATAAATAACAGATCTAGAAAGAATTACAAAAGGAGAAGGAGGTGCGTGTGTTAGGTTACCGCGGAAGCATTTCTCCCTCCCCCAGACTCCCCAGCCTGCGTTTTAAATATAATAGCGCCGTGCAACAAACCAAACCAAGTTACTGCGCAAGTTTTATTTTATTTCTACAAGCCTGGCCCTCGGCAGGTTCCCTCCCTTCTCTCACCCCATACATTCCCAACAGTGATCCCCCTCTTCCTGCAGAAAAAATAGAAAAGAAAAGGAAAGAAAGAAAGAAAAAAGATAAAGAAAAAAAAAACCCGGGGTTGTTAGCGCTGGAGGTGTGGGCGGCTGCTGTTGATCCGGGCTGGGCTACTGCTGCTGGTTGTTGGTCTCCGATTGGCCGCGCAGCCGGCAGAGAGAATCAGCCGGGGGGAGGGAGGGAGAAGGAGGGAGGGGGAGATAAAGAGAAAGAGGAGCTGGAAGCGGCAGCAACAGCAGCCTGGCATAAGGGGAAGACGCAGGCAGTGGGGCTTGGTATTGTGATCCTTCTTGAAGCGGAGTTCGCAGGGTGTGCGTGGATGTGTGTGTGGTAGGGGGAGGGGTGCGGGGGAGGGTCGGGGGAGGAGGAGGAGGAGGATCTAGAGGCTGGGAGGAGGAGGAGGAGGGAGCGAGAGCGTGAGAGTGAGCAATAGAGAAAGTGAAGGAGAAGGGAGGCAGTCTTAGGGGCGAGTATGCAGCACCAGCAGCAGCAGCGCTAGCGGCGGTGGCAGGGTTGTGTTCCCCTCCTCTCCTCTCCCAGGGTCGCTTTGAGAAGAGAGAGAGAGAGAGGGAGAGAGAAAATTCCCCGGAACTCTCAGGGAAAGGGGAAAAAAAGAAAGGGCAGAAACCAAATAAGTCGCCCCGCACCCAGGAAAAGGAGACGACATCCAACAGCGCGGAGGAGGAGGACCACGGCGCACCAGCCCTGGGTCCTGCTACTACTTACTGCCCTTTGTACTCGCAGCCCCGCCGCCTCCGGGCCCTAAAATCCCTCCCGGCTTGGCTGGTCTCTCCCTCTCCATTTTAACTGCACCGGGCAACAGTGAAGAGAGGGTACCCATAGAGGAAAAAAAGAAAGAAATCTGGCGTGACGGAGCAGCCTGGGAACGCCGTCCGCCCGGCTTCTTTCTCCGCATCCTAAAGAAGCAAAAGAGGGGAGGGGAAGCTCGCTGGTGAGCGGGCCGGAGGGGGACCGTCGCGGCCGCCGCTGCTGCTTCCCATCCCTGCGGCCGCCTGAGCGGGAGAGGAACCGGCTCCGTTGCTCAGCTCCTGCTGCCGCCGTCGCTGCCTATACACATACATACAGGCACACGCAGTCCCTCCTTCCTGCATCCATCCCCTTGATCTCTCGCTCTGTTTTATTACTCCTGGTGCGAGTCCCGCGGACTCTTCGCTCCGCTATTTGTCATCATCGCTCTCTCTCCATTGGCGGGGAGGAGAGGTTGAGAAAGAGAAAGGGGGGGTGGGGGTGGGGAAGGGAAAGGGGGGGAGGGTTGCGTGTGTGTGTATGTGTGTGTGTGGAAAACTGCCTGGAGTCGTCTCTCTCTCCGTTGCTGCTGCTGCTGCTGCTGCCGCTGCTCCTGCCACCGCCGCCTCCGGCTCCTCCTCGGCCCCTCTTCGCCTCCATGTGCCGGATAGCGGGAGCGCCGTGGACCCTGCTGCCGCTGCTAGCGCTGCTGGCGGCCCTGCACCAGGTAAAGGGCGCCTCGGGCGGACAGGCCGGCTGGCCCGGGGACGGACTAGGGGATGGGGACGGAAGGAGGGTGGGGTGTGGGCGGGTGGAGGCTCTGGGTCCCTTTGTTCCCCCGCACTGCTGCTCCGGTGCAGGGCGATGCACCCGGGAAGCGGTGGGAGGGACGGGGGTTGCTGCACAGTTGCTGTAGCACGGGAGACGATGGGAGTGCGGGCCAGGGAAGAGGAGGAGGAGGAGCAGGGGCAGGGGGTTGTGGGCAGAGCAGGTTGTTTGCAGCCGCTGTTCTGGCAGTGCCGTGAGGGGGGGAGGATTGAAACGGGTCACCAGGGCACCCCTCTGGGGATTAGGGGATCTTTAGGAAAAAAGCGCAAGGGGTAGTTGGGGAATTTCCACGCATTTGCAATTTTCCGCTTTCTAGCCTTCTTTTTTACTTTGCTCCATTCGTATGTTTTGTTTTGTTCTCTGAAAATGAGGTGGGTAGTTTGTGGTAGGGATTCCCCAGCTTCCCTTCTGAGCGCCCCCTCCCCCCCCCCCCCCATCTTTGCTCTCTGTGTCTGGGATGCAGAAGCAAAGCGGCACTTGCTTCTACTCTGACCCACAACCATCCCTGTCCCCAGAGCAGCCTCCACCCTCCTTCAGCTGGATTTATTCCCGCAGAGTTGTCTCCTGTACTCTTTTCACTTACTCGGGCAATATCCCTTGTCCACCTCTCCTTAGGAAAAACAAAACAAAACAGAAAGCCAACTCACACCCGTGTCCACCTTCATCCCGCAAACCCTTGTTCAGTCTAGGAACGGATAGGTCCTGTCACCGGTCCATAGTCTCCCGTCTCACCTCTCATACATTTGCTTTCATTGCCCCCTTCCCGCACACCTTAGCCTGGGAACACTGCGATGACCTGTCCTTTGACATGTGCCCTCCTTTCCCGACCTTCTCCCTCAACATTCTATTCATTTTAGGACTCCCCATGAATCCTCCCCACGTTCCTCTGTACACTTGGTCGGGGTAAAGAGACTCCGCTTTCTGTGGATTATTCACTGAGTCAGTAAACACCTGCTCTTTTCCCTGGCCCCCTCCCAGGCTCCCTTTCCTGCTTTGTGGTTTGGGCTTCTTAACTTCTCTCCTGTCCTCGGACCACCCCCCTCCTGGTGCTTCTCTCTCTCTCCTGGTCGAGCTGGGCTTGCCTGGTCCCGCAAGACTGAGCTGTTCAGCGCGCCCCTCCCCACGGCCCCTCTAATCCCATCCTGGGAATAGATAGCGTGCTTCTGCCGCCTCCCCGGGGGCAGGAGCTCCGACTCTCCGGCGCTGGGTCTTCTAGCAGCCTGGCCGGGAGGCTGAGAAAGGAGAAAGCTTTGGTCTTAGCGGTCCCGTCCCCCCCCCCCCCCCCCCCCCGCCCTTCCCCCTAGTCCCAAGCAGCGATGTCCTGAACCCAGGTTAAGAGGCTGGATATGCTTGCCCTGAGCGAAGGGAGAGGCTTCACACGGGGAAGTGGACAGAAAAGGGGCTTCTACTGCACAAAGGGAAAATCGGGACTGGGTGGGATCCCCGAAGGTGTGTTAAGGGTGGGGAACAGCGCTGAAGGTTTGCTGTGCTAGGACAGATGGTGCCGCTCATCAGCCCTTAATGGTCTTTAAGGGTTGGGGCATTTCCTGTCCCAAAGTGCAGGGAGGAGCTGGCTCCTCTAGGGATACTAGGCTTGCTTGGGGGGAGGAGGACTGGCGAACATAGTACAGAGTAGTCGGGGTATCCTCCCGCCCGTTCTTTATTTCTCCGGGGCAAGGGTGTTGCAGGCTGTAACTGCAGCCGCCCTCTAGAGGGGTGTGGGCTGGGCTAGTCTTTGCGGAGTCTCTGTCCATGGTGCAGGCTAGCCTGGGGTCACTCAGTCCCGCCGCCTGCCTCTCTCTCTTATTCCTCTCGTCCTCTAACCCGTTTCACTTAGTGCCATTTCACATGCTTCTAGTTCTTGATAAGACCCCTCCTTCCCTTTTCTTTCTCTTTGGTCTCTCCTTTTGTTCTTCCCCTCCAGTCCTCCTTTTCCCAGCCTACTGGTGTCTTCCTCTCCACCTCCCCAGGTTTCTCAGTACCCGGTGGGGGATAAAGGGGTAGTTTTTATTAGACTAGGGCAAAACACATCAGTTCCAAATTTTTGTTCTTTGTAAGTTCAAGGTGGGATTTCTTTTCATCTAGGGGGAGGGAGGGATGAAGGGGGAAGAGACCATTTGTCCCTGTCATTAAGCTATTAAGAGTGGCTCCTCACAACATAAAAGCTTCAGCACTTTACTCTTTCTTCTTCTAAAACTTAATTACTCCACCCTTTGAAAATGATATTTGTCCAGAGATATATTCTTGGAGAAGAAGCCTAGTTTTGGTATTGGATAGACAAAACAAACTTTCCCAAATACGTTATGTTTCAGATTATTGGAGTTGCTTTTTTTACAATGAAGATTTCGAAGTTTTTTTAAAGCTCTGTGTGTATTTAGACATCAGTGTATGCTTCTATATACAGACATTTAATAAATCTTTCTAGCATGAATTTCTGTAGCAAGCAGCTACTTCTGATTAGCTTTTTATCTTAAATCAGTTTTAATTTAAAGCTAAGTGTGAAGTTAGGACAGGAAACTGATCATGCTGATTTGTTTGTTGATATTCACAATCTGGGGTATTGCTAAGTAAGTTATGGTTGGGGAAAATCTAATTTCCTCTTTAAGGACAAAAAAAAAAACCCAAACCCTAGGATATCTTGTTTGGAGTGAGTTTTGTTGTTAGCAAACTTTAAAATTAGAAATTCTGTTTAGAACAAATTAGCTTTATAAGTCTGAGTCATGAAGCCAGTTTTAAAGTCCATAGTTCATTTTCACCGACCTCAATTTATTTTTAAAACACCCGCATGTGGTAAGCACTGCGTGTAGTTAAGTAAAGGATTCACTTTAAACTTTTCTGCAAAGTATATTCAGTTGCTCAAAGTTTCAAGTTTCTTGTCTTCTGAAATTGTCATTTGTGGTCTGTCATGTAAAACCAAACAACCTTTTTCTGCAACTTGACAATTTTGTAACTCATGAGTAGTTTAAGTCAGGCAGTTAACATTGAGTTATTTGAAAGGTCATTAGGAATGGCAGTATGCTCAGTTTATGCAACAGAAGTTTTAGGATCAGGTGTACCATATGTATTATCAGTCTGAGATTAGAAATGGCTTTGTGCTAATGTTCTATTTTATAGGAGGAAACAACAGCACTCTCTGGAAGGGAAGGGTAGCCTTAACACATAAATCAGGCAACTGCTGCTAAAATTGTTTTATTGGGGCAGGCCTGAGGATGCATTTCAAAGAAAATAGAGTACCTAAGTGTTAATTATAGTTAAATATTGGACATGTCACCTACATTAGTATGGCATAAAGGAATAGCAGTTGAATATTTTTAAAATGTGTTTACTAATTAACTAAATTGTTTTATTTATTTTTTAACTTTTTTCCTAAGCATTTGAGATCCTTAATCATTCTTGTTAGTGTTTTATATGGATTGCTTTTAAATAAAGTGTAAGTTTTTGTATTTTGTGATACTTGATTTCAACTTAGCCTTTTTAAAATATATAACATCACTGCCCACTTAAGACGCTGACCTTCGTCCAAAGTTGGGTTACATGTAGCTTTGAACTTCAGTTTTCACAGGTTAAAGGAAGAATTAACCAGTTTCAGTTCAAATGTATGGCCTTCATTTTCCTTCAAACTTGGGATTTTTGAATTCTAAACAAGTTTGTGATTGCTCCCCATCCTCCGCAAAAACTCATTACTGTATTCATTTAAGGCTGACCAAATAACTATGTGAGGAACCTCTTTTTCTTTTCTATTTCTGCTCTGTTTTAATTGCTCAGTTACATTGTTTTAATTTAAATATACTTGTTTTGGGTTTGGAGGCAGTAAACTTTTCTGAGATGTTAAATGAAACTCCTTTCAATTGTTTCTTTGTTTTTCACTGTATCCTTGTGTTCTGTCTTAAGTGATCTCTTTGGAAACCTAAGTATATTATCTAAAGATATTTTCTTATATTAAAAAAAGAATATTTTTCCTTTTTATTATCAACATACTTTGTAGTTATGTCAGTCCCATGAAACAGTTCTAGGAACAGGAGAATGAGTCAGGATGAGCAAATCTAGACTATAATAAGCTGGTAAACCATGAGTATAAAACATACAAATTGGTACTTGTCATTGATTTGTTTAATATATATGCATATGGAGGAAGGAAAATTAACTTGTATGAATAAGCAAAATACTTTTCTCCTCTTTGGAGTCATGAATATATCTGCTCATGCATTTCTTAGGCACATATGATCATTACATGTGGTGGAACCTGAATAGGATGGAATCAGTTTTTTTTTTTAAGAAAACAATGGAAGTATCTTGAATATTTGGAGATAATTTTTTGAAAGAGTAAATTGTTTTAAAATGAAGACTAAATTAATTGCAAGCCTAGAAGTTAATGAATGGTGTTTTCTTTGCTTTCCTGAAACCCACTTGTTTTCCTTTAAGGAAGTTTGGACCAGGATTAAAGAGGAAAACTCTTTTTAAACTTATTATTGTATACAGCTTGAACATCTTATGGAACATATTTCTGATGATAGTTCATTACATCTGCACTGCTCTTAATTTTCTTTTTTTTCATTAAAATTCTTAAATCTGTTGTGCCTCATTAAGCTTTAGGATTTTTAATGAGGAAATGTCAAGACTTAAAGCAAAGTTAAGCTTGCTTTAAAATCCTTTCTTGATCTAAAGTGACTCAAATCTCCTTCCTGTTTTCAAGAGGATATTCTGAAGTTAGATTTAGTCTGATTAAAAAAACACTTAACATTTGAGATATATGTGTGTGTATGTATATGTGTGTGTATATATATATATATACATATGCATATATATAGTAATTCCCTTTTGACTTATGTAAAATTGTGTGTGTGTTTGTATAATTTTGGCTCAAATATAAGTAGTAGTCAAGTTTAATTACAATATCTTGCCTATGACTTTTGTCCACCATTTTGAAAAAAGGAGAGATCTAAAATTTTACTTTTATCAGTTGAATAATCATTTCACATCTACAGTAACTATAATAACCTGTAGCCTATTCTAGTAATTTTTTATTGGTTTAAAAATCATCAGGAAAGTAAAACAAAACAAAAAAAATAACTAGTAATCCAATGCCATCATTTAGATTCTAAAATTCCAAATGCCAAGATAATCAATTTTATGACAATTTTGTTTTGTGTTTTTGTCATTATTTGTACAATTCAAGTTAGGTAATATAAGCAGGTGTACTTATTATCTACTCTTTGCAAAGTGGGCCCCATGTTAGGGCAACTTCCAAATTTCCCCCTTTGTGTTAAAAATATCACTATCTTCGTAGTCATCCAGGTTCCCAATCTGTCTGGCCTCTCCCTATCTCACTACCTCCAATCAGTTACCAAGGATTATTGATTCTATATTCATAACATCTTTTCCATTCATATCCTTTTGGCTCACTTTGCTACCTACCTATTTCAGGCCTGACAACTTTCTGCCTCGACTGCCTTCTAATTATCCTCCCTGATTCCAGGCTCTCTCCAGTCAGATCCCAAAATAATCTTCCTAAGGTAAAACTCTGATCATGTTACTCCCTTGCTCAAGAACACATTGACTCCCCATTGCTGAAGGATAAAATACAAATTCATCAGCCTGAAGTTTGAGGCCTTTCCTGGATTATTTCTTACTTCCCTTTCTAGTCTTATTTCAGTTCTGTTTGCTACATTCTGGCCAAAATGAACTAACAGTTCCCTGAATTCAGGACCCAGATACCCAGCCTCCATACATTTCCGTTAGTTGTCCCCCATACCTGGAATATACTCTTTCCTCATCTAGGCCTCTCAGGGTCTTTGTGACTTTCTTTCAAGCCTGAGGTGTGGTGCCACTTGCCCATGAAGGTTTCCTTAATAATCCGAATTGTTTCAGGTCTTTCTCTCTTCAGTTTACTCTCTATCATGCTTATATCCATGATGTATTTTCCTAATAGATTGTAAGCTCTTGGAGGGCAGAAACTTTTTGTTTTTGTCGTAATTCCACTGCTTCCATAATTTTTCTCGTGTTGTAGTGCTTAGTACATGTTTGTTGAATTTTATTTCTTTCTGTTTTTTTGTATATGTTGAGCTCAGGGGTCTTTTTTAACTATTTAGCATACCACCTTGGGGTGGGGGTGGAGGAGATATAAAGGATGCTTAGCAAATACCGCTATTTGTGTCTGGGGCATCAAAGGTATTTGGGAGAGTAAGTTACTCTGATTGTGTATTCAGTGTGAAGTGGTAGCAAAAGTTCCCACCAGCCTGGGAGTCTAGAGGTCTGGGTTCTAGTCCTGGCTGTTCGAGTAACCGTGACTTGGACAAATCACGCTTCTTTTCTGGGTTTTAGTATCCTTATCCCTAAAATTAGGGATTTGGACTTGATGATCCTGAAGGAAGCTCTTTTCGGTCCTAAGATTCTTCAATTCGTGGAAAGAAACTTCAATAGTAACTACTTAGGATGGTGCCTGTTGCCTTTCTTATTTTAGAAAGAGTAGAACTTCACTCTTGGACTTAAAAATGAAAGGATCTTCAAGTAAATCAGAAAGGATCTTAAAAAATAGCAAAGTAACAGAGTGATAATTCTGGACTTTATTGATAGCAGTTACTCACTGTTCTTTGAACTTGGCATTCCATCTCCTGCCTCCATAATTTGCAAGGCTATTCCCTCCACCTGTAATGTACTCCCTCTTAGAATCCCTGACTTCCTTTAAGGCTCTGCTCATGTGCCACCCCCTCCTCCATGAAGCATTTCCTGATCCCTTTATAGTGTTAGTCTGTTCCTCTTTAGATCACCATGTCTATCTTTGTGTTCACATGTTGTATCCCACCAGTAGAAATAAGCTCTTGAGGGCAAAGCTCGTTTTTAAATTTTCTTTTTTATGCTTAGTACCTTCCACACTTCCTTGTACATAGTCACTTAATAAATGATAGTTGGATAGAATTGGATTGGACAGTTTAAGGTATATGTTTATCAAAAGAAGTTTTTTTTTAGCCAGCTTTTAACAAATGTTCTTTGGAAAGAAGGTGAATTTTTGAGAGTAAGAGTATTTAATAGCATATATAAACAAAATGATATTTGGTATGTCATTACTTCAAAAATGCATCATTTAATTGAGATGGCTATACCTGCCACCAACAAAGTCAAAACCCTTCCATACCTGGTAGGAAGGAAGGAAGGAAAACAGCATTTCTTTAGCCTCTACTAAAGGCCATTGTGTTAAGCGCGTTACAAATATTATCTCATTTAATCCTCACAACAATCCTGGGAGGTAGTTACTATTATTATCTCCATATTACGGCTGTGGAAATTGAGGCATACTTGACCAAGGTCACACAGCTAATAAGTGGCGGAAGCCAGATTTGAACCTGGATCTTCTTTGACTACAGGCCCAGTGCTCTATCCTCATAGCCCCCTAACTGCTTTTGCTCCCTGAAATCAGGTGGTTTCCTTAGGTAAATGACTATGACTGAAAAAGTTCGGCCCCAGTGCTGAACTTTTCTAGACTTAGCTAGACTAGTCCTTGAACCCCTCCTCAGATTATTTCTAATTTTCTAGTAAATCCTTACTGAGCATACTTTCTGCTGGCAGTGACCAATTGTTGAGGCATCCGAACAGCACAGTGGTGGAGAACCTAAAATTACTAAGGAGGAAAAAAAATCTTTCAACCATTCTTTTGTATCCATCCTGTCAATAGCAATCCTTGTTGAAAGCAGAAATAACCTAGGAAAAGGATCACGAAGTTCTCAGACTCCTTTTCAAAGACAGTAAGTTTTAGATTGAAGGATATAAAAAACTCTGAAAAGTTCCACAGAAAGGCAGCCACAGTGATCCAGAATGAAGCTGGATTGAGAAATTCAGAACATTTCATTTGAGGAAGAAAGCGCCTAGGAGGAGTAGTTCATAGACCACTGAACTTAGAGTCAGGAGGACCACATTTCAAGTCCCAAAGAGAATATGAGTCATTCCCCAAATGATAAATGGTCAAAGGATATGAACAGGCAGTTTTTCAATGAAGAAATCAAAACAATACTGTTTTAAGAAGGGCTTTGAGGGAATAAATCATTTTGACTCTTATAAATATCCAAATTGACTATAAAGGACATATGAAGAAAGATGTTATCTGTACTCATAGAAAGAATTGATAAATAGAAGTGTAAAGAGAATAATTTTACGTATGTATATATACCTGTGTCTAATGGAAGCCATTCTAAGGTGGGGGGGGAAGAAAAAATTTGCACCATAACTTTATTGTATACTTAAAAAAGAATAGCAAGTTGCACATAATAGGTTTGTAGTTACATGTGCAATCATCTTTTTTATTATGCTGTGTTATGGAAATGCTTGTTTTATTCCATAAATTAAGAATAAATTTAAAAATTCCCACATCCTAGCTTCATGACCCTGGGCTAGTCATCAGTCTGGACCTCAGTTTCCTTATCTATACAGTGAGGGCGTTGGACTTGATGACCCCTAAAGTCCTTTCCATCTTTGGACTTTGTATCCTATGATAACCGTCAAAAGAATATACTATCATGAAAGCTATCAGCATATGAACCAGAATCACCTCAGGTGGTAGAGCAGGATGAACTGTGGAAGTGGGCTTAGATGCATTCATGGCTAGATAGTGATGGATGGGTCCGTAATTATTATTATTATTAAGGGAAAATCATGAATGTTCAGCCATGACATTGCAAAAGTCTATTCCATAATAAAGGGCAAGCTGCCTCTAACAGAAAAAATACTGGATTGGTGGTATGTTTATGTTCATTAATATTATTTGTCATTTCATTTCTCTATTTACCCTATCCTTTTGTTGTATTGATATAGCAGAAGTATTGGCTTAGGTGGATGGTTTCAGGAATTTGGAGCATAATGGCTGGAATATACATATGGAAGTCAAAAGAAGTTTTTCTGCAATTGGCTGTTAAGAATAGCTAGCATTTGTATAGTAATTTAAAACTTGTGAAGTGCTTTACATATGTTGTCTTTTTGACAGCATACCAACAAGGTGTCCACTGACTTGTTGAGTCAGTTGAGTTATCATGGGCTCATTCACCTCCAGCGTTAAGAAGTAACATTCATTTTACTGTATCTTCCAAGTCTTTTTAAGGAAAACAGAGATAAGTGTTATTTATAAATACTAGGTGACTTGATTTTCTTTGCTCCCTTAATGGCTCACTTTCTCCATCCATATAGACCCCAGCCTGTCACTGCCTTCTGATCTTGTATTATTTTTGTCCATGCCCTCTCATAAATTCTCCATATGTGGTCATCCCAAGCTGCTTACCTCTCTCCTTGAGGCTTGTTGATTTTTCATAGTAAGTAGTGATATCTACCAGTGGAGTAAACCTGCTCTCCATTTGTTACCAGTTAATTCTCTCTAAGTGAAGAATTTACCTCCTTTCCAGGCTGTACGGTTCTTTAGAATCTTTTGACACTTGGTATATAATTCTTCATTGGTGATATGATATAACCCTGTTCTTACCCTCTGTGTTTCTCTTCATTTATTATATCACCTTTAAAAAATATTTAGCACAATGCCTGGCACATAGTAGGCACTTAATAAATGTTTGTTGACTGAAATTTTACGTTCTTTTGATTTTCCTCACCAAAATTTGTGTCCATCTCTAATAAATACCATAGAACTGGACATTGAAGGAGGTAAGGAAAACCGTATTCAGTAGTAATTTTGGGGTGTTGAGTGAATAGAATAAAAACTTGAATTTGTTGCTCCCACTGCTGCTTTTCCTCAAACAGCTCATTTCTATTATTTTCATAAATTTGTCAATACTAAGGAGTGAAGAAATATTAGCATTGCTGGTCTGCACATAGTAGGTAATTCTGAATGTTTGATTAATGGAAGTATTGTATCTTTCCCTGAGTTTTTGAAGGGAGACGTGTGTGTGCGCGCGCGCGCACGCGTGTGCACACTCTCCAGTGTGCAAGTACACGTAGCCCAAGAATTATCTGGATCTTTGATCATATTGCAGTTACTGCAAAGAGAGTGGGCAAGTGAAATGATTGTTTGTCTTCTTCCTCAAGACACACTATAAGTTTATACAAATTATTTCCTTAGTACCTAGTGCAGGCCTCTTACATATTAATGATCTTGGGATGTATTTGTGAAGACTACTCTGCCCATTATATTTTAATTACCTTCTCTTGCTATTTAGAGCATTTCAAGAATTGTTTGACTTTCAATACTCATTATTCCATGCACCTTATGAGAACATTTATTGCCAGAGGAGGATACTCAGCAAAGATAAACATATTAACTGCCATCTCCTTTTCCCTTTTTCCTTTTATTTTTCTTGTGATGCTTTCTTTTTCATTTTTGGGGACAACAGTGTTAAATGACCTGGAAAATTCAGAAGAGACTCTGGGTGTGGGTGTGTGGTGGGAACTGTTGTTGTTCCATCTCAAGCTTATTTTACAGATGAAGAAACTGAGGCACCTTTCCCAGGGTCACACAGCTAGTGTCTGAGGCCAGATTTTAAAGTGGAGTGGCCCTGACTCCAGGCCTCACACTCTGTCCACTGTACCACCTGGCTACCCTAATCATGGGTAAAGGTTGCTGGAGTCATTTTCATTAGAAAGCTTAAATTTGTACCTGAGTTTTGATAGACTTTTTATGTAGCTGACCTTTGAGCTACTCCGAACAACTATGAAATCTTTTGCTTTGTTTTGCTGTTATGATGAGGCTGCCCAGAGTATTTTGTGCTTGGTTAATTGATTTGTTAGTAGGCATCTTTTAGGTTTTGAGTAGATTAGTTAGTTACTTGAACTTGTGGAAAGCTTTTTCTTTTAATCTGGGGTACCTTGCAGAGTTAGCTGTAGTGACCCAGCAAGTCTGAGGAAAATGTAATGATGTGTTAATGGCTCAAATAAAATAGAATAACTTCTCCTAATAACTCTTAAAATGTAAAATTACCTTTTAAAGAGCTCGTAAATATTCACGCTCCATATGTTTCTATGAAGCAGATATATATTTTTTCTATACCTAATTGGGAAGAAAAATGAATGAGAGCCCTGTCCTAAATTTTGAAATGTGTTGATGGTATTAACTTTCATGTTTGGGTGATTTTAATTCACTTTTTCCCTCCCCAAATTGATTGGGCATCTCTCTTAAAATTAGATTCCATTCTCAAAATCTCTACTCATTAAACAACAATCATGTATACGTGCTTATTTCTGTAATGGTGTGGATTTTAGGGATGGGAGGAAGGTGTGTTTGTTTTATGAAGAAAGTGCTTTGCAAACCATAAAGCATTATCTAATTGTAAATTGGTAGTGTGTGTGGGGGTGGGGTAGAGAAGGTGCACAAGCTGTTTTGTTTGCCTCTGAGTAAGTCTAGAACTGTTTGTAATTTGATCCCCAGTTAGTGGGTGGATACCCTTGATATGGTTGTGATTCTTAACAAAAGGTCTCTCCTTGGTTGGGGGGACATATCAGGCAGGCTTTGAAGTAGATGACTAAAAATCATTAATTGTGTTGCCTTGAAAAAGAATTCAACTTAGTCAGGAATTTACCTCACTCTGGGCACGTTTCTTTTGTTTCTGTTTTTTAAATTGTGGTCCCTCTACTTCAGAAATTCTCTCTCCATTATCTGGAGGCTGAATATGGATGTTCATAGCACAAAGTTCATACTTTCTGGTCAAGTAAATAGGGTTAGTTCGCTGGGTGGCCAAAGTATTAACCTTTCGAGGTTCTCCTGGGAATCATCTCAGATCAGTCCATCCTCATTTCCTGTGCTTCCTGTGGTTAATTTCTCAGATTGTGGATTCCAGGGCTCTCTTTCTTTGGATCAGTTTATTAGCAGACTCAAGATGTAAGTGAACTGAAATGTTTAATAATTGGAAAATACAGAAGACTTTTGGCCTGGAAGGCGAACCGGGAAAGTTAGAGAGGAAGTTTTAGGTAGTTGATCACAGGGGACATTCTTTACAGCTCAGGGTCACCTTCATGCTTATAGGGTCAGAGCTTTACAAACACTTTGTTCTTTTTAGCGCAGTTTTCTTAAACAGGTAATTATTTCTGGTAGCATTAGAAATACTTTTCTGTCAAGAGCAAAATCAGTGTCCCCTCTTTTACCTTTGAGAAGAGATAAAAAATGTGGGATGGGGTAGAAACATAAATGCCCTTTTGGCCTCAAATCTTGAGACTTAAGATTTGGGAAATAATAGATTGTAATCTTTTCAGTGTTACTTAATACCCAGATAAAGCTTTAATAGTGACCCACTTCTTATTAAATAAGGCTCTATTAAATAGTGCAGGTTTTTTTTTTAACTTAAAGGACTTTAAAATAAGGAGTTAGTCATTGTTATAGATTACAATGCCATCAACCATTTAGGCTTTTGTACTGGGACTTTTAAGCACTTGGTATTTGGGAGCAGAGTATGGCCCTTTGTTTCTTTTTAAAGAAAATCTGAGGGGTTTCTTGGGAAGGGATAAAGAAGTCTCTCTATTCATGTCCTAGGATCTTTGTTTCCTGGGGCATTGTTTCAGTTTATAATGGTTGTTTAGTAGATATAGCATGTAACTCAAGAATTCCATGCATAATGATACAGACTTTTAAGAGCCTGATTCTGAACATAATTGACCACCCAGGATTTATTTGTTTCAAGGATATTTTAAAAGGCGGTTTCCCTATTTCCCTTACGGTATTTGGTTTTTGGACATAATTGTATAATGTTTTAAACAAAAATCTGATTTTTTTTTTGTATTTCACTTAGATGGTGTGTTGTAGTTCTATCAATTATTTTTTACTTTCTATTTTAAAAAGTATTAAGCAGTCTGACACACCCAAAGCAGATTTTATTACGTGATATCAGAGCTATAGTCATTCTATGTAAGCATGAATTTTGATTTATACTTCCTCTTTACCTTTTTTATTTGATAACTGGATAAAGATACTTTTTGGACAGTATCATAAGCAGAAATTTAGTTGGTATGTGATTTAAAAATGAACATAAAGCTGTCACATGTTTTGACATAGATTATTCTAAAGACATATCTTATACTTTGGTAACCACAGACATATTTGTGGATTATCTGCATATATCTTTAAAATACTGGTTCAAAGAGATATTTGCACATTTAATGGAGACCAACCATATTTTCACTTCCTTTCTTTTCAGTATTCCTTCAGATTCTAAGGGCCAGAATTATGGTCCTAGTTGAAACCTGGTTGGTTCTATTTTTGAAAACTTTGGTAACTCATTTGGGTGACTTTTTATTGTTGTTGAGTGGTCTCAGTCATGTCTGACCCTTAGTGACCCCCTTTGGGGTTTTCTTGGCAAAAATACTGGAATGGTTTGCCATTTTCTTCTCTAGCTTATTTTACAAATGAGAAAACTGAGGCAAACAGGTTAAGTGACTTGACCAGGGTCACGAAGGGATTAAGTGTCTGTGGTCACATCTGAATTCAGGAAGATGAGTCTTCCATCTCTAAACTGAGCACTCTATCCATTTTGCCACCTAGCAGCCCCTTTAGAGTGCTCCTCAGCTACAATAAACATTTTACAGAAGTTTGTTCAAAAGCATTCTTGTCTGAAAAATTCAGTGTATTTTCCCCAAGTTATCTAACTTGAGACTACTTATTTGGGGAAAAGCATTACTTTCTAGTTGGTATCAGAGGTTTTTTATATTGCTGTTTTTTCTCCTCTCCTGAACTTTATGTGAGCTGCATGAGGGACTAGTAGCAGCTTCTTATTATCTTAGCATCTCCTAGCCTAGCTGATTTCCTTGCATATAACATAAAATGTATGTTTATTTCTGTATCTGACCAAGCTGTGCCGCATCCTGGGCCATCACCAGTTATCCTGACTTTTGTCTTGCCATTGGACTTTAGCGACTCTGGAAAAGAGACAGTGAGGTTGACAACTTTGTGAAACTCTGCTGCACTAAAATCCAATTCAGGAATGACTTAAGACATTGTCATTGGTCTTCTTTGAAAATGAAGGTGGAACAACAACTATGCACGTTTTTATTTGAATTCTTCAGTTTTTGAAAGGTCTAAGAGGGATATGAGTAACCCTTATAGATTTTTTAAAAGATACCTAGAATTTTTTGTTCTTAAGTGGTAAATATATTCGAGAGACAGCATGATGCATAGTGAATAAAGGGCCAACCCTGGAGTCAAGAATATCTGGGTTCATATCCTCACAAATACTGAATTTATATGACCATTAGATGAGTCATAGCATTTTTGTTCTCCCCTGCAGCTTTCTAAGACTATAGGTTACTGGTGAATTGAAGGGAGTTTCCACATCTTTTCCATGCCCATTAAGTCTGTAGTCCTGATCCTCTGAGTCCCCATCCCTGCTTCCCATTTCTAAGTGAAAATATATAAACACAGTTATAGTGTGTATGCATTTATTTATATTCATGTATGTGCTATCGAACTCTTTTATTTTTCCAAGTATAAACATTACTTATATGTAAATATTACCCAGTAAAATCCTAATCCAATGCTTCGTGTTGTGGAGTTGCTCCTGGGTTCTACCCTACCAGGCCGGCAGGCTCTGGTGGATCCTATTCTACCAAACTAGAAAAGGATGTTGAATACTTGAACCATCATTCTAGCATAAGAATTCTACTAAGAGGAGAGTTTTTAAATCTGTGTTGCTGGAGGGAGTATGACATTGACGAGAAAGCATGGCTTCTTTTAAGATATCAAAGCCATGCATCAGTTTATATTATGTCTCTTTTTGGGTGTTCATTCAGAGTCTGCTTTTAGGGAAATCTGATTTCCAAACATGAATCTGTCAGTTTTGTGACTTTCTGGGCCTTGGGTACCTCGCTTGAAAAATGAGGTAATTATTGTAGAAAGAGCACTAGATTTGGAGTCAGAAGACTTGTGTTCTAATCTTGACCCTGCTTGCTACTTATGCCTCGGTGACCATGGACAAGTCACTTAATCCCCAATTCATCTGTCAAAACTATGGTACCATAAATTAATATTGTCTAAAACCTTCTTTTTGGCTCTACAATTTGGTGATTTTATAAGGTTTGATTCAATCCTCCTGCCTGGAATCCATCTCCTCTCCCCCACTTTAGGTGCCAGAATTAATACCCACTTTTATCCTTCTTCTTTCTCCTTTAAAGGCTCTTCAGTGCATTTACATATGCTGCTGTTAGTTAAGAGGTTGTATTCCCAAGTTATTTTCTTCTGTCTCTTTTTGTTTTTAACTAAGCTGTAAACATCTCAAGGATTTAAACTTTATCATATCTTTATTTTTCATCCTTTCATAGTTCTTCTATAATGGTTTGTAGATACTATGATTACTTGATAAAGATGTTGGCTAGCTGGATGCCTCTTTTGTTATCCACTTTTCCTAACCATGAGGTTAGCTTTTTACCCAAAGTGATTTTTGTACTCTCTTATGTAAAGCAAGAATGTTTAGTTGGGGGAGGGGAGAGAACAAAGTCTGCTTGGCCCACCTCCTCCTGCTTGCCAGGCTGCCTCCTCCACTCCACACTCTCACCAGCTACACATGCGATTCACTAGAATTAGTAGAAGAGTCTACTACTTTGGCTAAGTTAAAAATTGTGGTAATGTGTATGTTTTAAAAAAAATATTTCATATATGTCATTATTAGTAGTACTGGTGACTACCTTGTCACCTATACCAGGCCTCATGGACCACTGGTAATTCCCGGCTCTTATTTTGAATGCCTGAATCATAGTATTGAAGAGTAAAAAAAAGAGCCTTGGAGTCAAAAGGCTTATAGTCTGCTTTAACACTTATTAACTGTGGGACTCTGGGGAAGATATTTAACTTCTTTCTCTCAATTTCCTTAGCTATGAAATGAAGATATTAATGTTTATATTATATGCTTCAGAGTTGTGAGGAAAGTCCTTAATAAATTTGACCCATGCTATGCAAATGCTATCATTTAGCCATAGGGACCTTCTCGTGTCTGCACACATGATGCGCCATCTCTCATCTCTGCCTTTGCTTTGCACTGTCTGTATCCCATGTTCTCCTTCCTCAGATTTTCTGGCTTCCTTTAAGACTCAGCTCCAGCAGCACTTCTTCCAGGAGGCCTTTCAAGATCCTCCCAACTGCTATCCTTCCCTCTAAGGCTGCTTTCCATTTTATTCTGTATTAATATTGTATGGCTTTTTTTACAATGGATAGTTTTCCTTTAGTAAAAGTAGATTAAAAAAAAAATTCTTCTGCACATTCAAGGTCTGATGTATTTGGAGTCTTATGTGCATAGATATAGCACAAAGTTTTATTTTTTCCATCAGTAGCCATGTGAGCTACTAGGTCTGCCTACAGCAGTCTCTGAATCAGCAGCCTCAACAGCTCTGCATCTTCCCCAACCCTGGATTCCTGATTAAAGGGACCTTCTGGGGCCCCAGTAATATATTCCTGGGAATTCACAGAAGCACTTAGGATCCCTACCTACAGTGTAGAATGACTTGGATCAGAGGAGATTTTATACTCTGAAGGAGATCTGGATGGAAAAATTCTGACAGTGCTTTCATGGCATGTCCCAGAACAATCTTGTACTGGGAACCTCAAGGGAAGGCAAGGGACCAGAAGAAATTCATGAAATGAGCAATGTGCCTTATCTGAAAGGAACTTGGGGAACCAAGGGAGGTGAAATTGAAACTTGAAAGCAAAACTCAAGGTGTGTGGATGTGACAAGTAGTTAATTAAGATGGCCCAATGGTAATACAACTATAGTAAGCATAGGCCAGGTCAGATTAGTCTTGGTCCTGATGTGTTGGGGTCTCTCAATACCCCTACCTTATCCTTATTCCAGGTGAATAGGACTTGGGTTGGTTATAGTTGTGGTCATGATAACACCAGTGGACTTACTATATTTCTTCCTAACGTTCATCAGCAGTACAAGATTGGCTATGTTAAAGGACCGTATTATCTTAAGAATCATAGGAAAATAACATTAATCTGGACCTCAGTTCCTCATCTGTAAAATGAAGTATTTGGACTTACTGGCCTTTACTCTAAATTTGTGGTCCTATAAAGGAGATCTGGTAAAGAAGCCCAGTCCAAGTATTGGAGTTTGAATAAAGGATACACATGGCCCACTTTGATCTGCGTTGCAGGCGAGAGCGCAGCGGGTTGGTGTCGCACAGTTCCCAGTGTCCCTCCAGATAGACCATCATGGGTCTTTTTGTGGACTATAATAACATTGTTGGTTAATGCTAATTAACCAGTGTTAATTATAAAGACATTGTGCATTAATGTGCTACCTTTACTTAAAATAATAAGGTAATAAATGTCTGCTTTTTGCGCTGAAGTTGAGTCCCTACTTTTTGCTACAGTGCAATCCTGGATGGCAGATTCTATTTTCATATATTATGTAGGAGGGGGGTTGAATGTCTTAACATTAAATCCTAGATATGACCAACACAATTTCATAAAAGCAAAGCTTATTACAATGATAAGCCTCTATAGTATTTTTTAGTAGTAAAACTATTTTCAGAGCCCAGTAAAATGGGAATAAACATATTGTACATAGGTTATACAAAAGCCCCAATGTGCTATACATAATTATATCACATAAAACTGCAACTCTGTTGTACAATAAATTTGACATATCTAAAACTGTATGCTATCTACACCAAATATTAATTGAACACTTAATTAACAATTTTCCTTGCTGCCTTAGCATTAAAAAGACTTTGGGGGATAAATTGGATGGCCCACCTTAAAAAAAAAAAACTACTCATGGAAATTTGAACTGATGCTTTTTTTTCTCTCAATACATTTCCCTGTAGCAAGCAGAAGCATTCAAAACCATTCCATTGACCTTAGAGCAGCACTCAAAGCTGGGATCATTCTTTTCAAAAATAGCCACTGCAGCATATAAATATTTGAAGGCTTTACAAAGAACTTTAGTTGTGAGGGCTGTGATATTGGGAGTTCCTTGAATTTGGTACTGTTCCTTTTCTTGTCTTTGTCACCTCTGCCCTCCTCCCAAAAAATCAAACTCAAGGACATCTCTGATTGTGAAAGAATGATTTTACAGGTTAATGTGGAAAGCAGGGGAGGAAGGGAAGGGCAATAGGTCACTGAAGCTATCGTAGAATAGTAGAATAGAACCTCGTGATAGAAAGCTATGGTTGACATCAGAACTTGGGCTGCAGGAGCATTGAGATCAGCTAAATCAAGGACAGCTTGTACTACACGGTGACCAGAAAGACTTTTTGGTTTGCTTTTCACTGGTCCTAGCTAAACAGGTTCTTAGAGTTCCAGTTGATTTTGTTGGCAGCTTTACCAGGGTCTAAGAAGGTTGTTGGTGTTACAGAGGTTTATGAGTATTGAGTGGTAGGTTAACCTATAGTTTAAGAGATGGACCTTTAATCTTGGATGATGGTTGAGAGCAAGGCAGAGTCTCAGCCCTAGGGAAATTGGGGTACGGAGCGGGTTACCAAGAAAAGTACCTTGCCATGAGGAAGTGGGGTAGAGAGGAATAAGGAAGAGACATGGCTGTTGGCGTTAGAGTACAGAGCAGATAGATCGGTCACAGAGAGGCCATTTGGTAGAACCAGGGTACAAAATCAGTGCAAAGCTCATAGAATTATAGATTTAAACCTAGATAGACCCTTAGACAACATGTTATCTGATCCCCTCACTTTAGAGATGAGGAAGCTGAGGACCAAAGAGGTTGTCATCCCACACTGGGCCCACTTTAACATATGGATTCATTGGTTCTTTCTGTGGTCACTGCCTAAGCCTACACTGGTTCCAGAGTTGGCGTTTGAGGCGCTAAGTCTGCAACTGGTTGGTCAAGTGTCACAAGCTGGGGGCTTTAGGGGGTATATAGCCAGGGCAGTCACTTTAGTTGATGGTAGAGGTATAAGTGGAGCAAATAAAATGTAAAAAAAGGTGGCAAAAGTGGACTACCAGTTTCTAGCATTTTGAAGCTGTATTTCTAGTGCCCTTGCACACAGTAGATTCTTAATACTGAATTGAATTAGATTGATAGGCGAAGTGGTTTATAGTTTCATATGTTCTACTACTGAAAAAAGGGTCATTGGATTTGATGATAAGGAGGCTATAAGTGACCTTTGAGGAAGGTCATTTCAGTGGAGTGGTAGAGATAGAATCCATGGAAAGAGGTAGTGGGGTCACGGGAATTTTTTTTAAATGAATAAGAAGATGTACAACTGGGATTAGGACAGGGAGCCAGTAGAGAGGAAGAGATTGAACATTCGTGGAGAAAGGATGATTGATGCAGCAAGATCATGGAGCAAAGATGGCATCGAGGACAGGTGAAGGGGTTGGCAATTGATCAGTAATATATGATATCTGCATTATGACAGGATCATAGATTTACAGCAGGAGTGGGACCTCAGAGGGCATCAGGACAAACCACCTTGTTTAACAGATGAGGAATCTGAGCAAGGAGAAGTTAAATTACTTGCCCCCCCCGCCCCGCCCCGTGTCTTCTATCTAGTAAGTGTCTGAGGTGGAATTTGAACCCAGATCTTTCTGTCTTTCAAGTCGAGTGCCCTATTCACTACCCCAAGCTACTTAGTAAATGTTTACAGCTTCATGTGCCCAATATATGTCTTTATGAATATGTGCAGATATTTCTGGTTGATTTTGGGGAAGATTTTTGGTAAAGCATGTGACCTATTTAGTTGAAAGAGTTTCTTCTGGAACAGGAAAGAAAGTCTAACACCAGGCATCAAATCCTTTGATGTTACATTTGAACACTGCTGTGTAAAAGAAATAGGATAAAACTGGACCATTATACAACCATGTTTCACTTTTTCACTCCAATAGTGAATGTGTCTGACAGGGTATAATCACTTCTGGATGATTGGCAAGGCTAATTGGAGTGGCCTTGGAACTTGGTGATTTCATCAGCTTAACTTTTCTAACCATCAAGTCCTCAGGCCTTCTGATAGTATCATACTTTTATGAGATTGATTATCTTCTGGAGGTTAGACTACGTTCTATTCAATAAAGAACAAGTATACTTATTACTATTCATAATAAAGCCACATAATTAATGATGCATAATATGTAGACCAAAGGACACTGGCCAGAATCTTGTCAGGAGTAGAGATTGAGTACTGAGCTCTCACTTTCAGTTCTTACCGTTTTTCTCACTTTTCTTCTTGAAGACTGTGTTGTGGCTAAGTGGAGTTACAGTACTTTCTGAGCGGCTCCTAAGTTGAAGGAGAAGCTTATGAAGATGTGTAAATAGTTCCTTTACTCAGTGATGCCCTTTGAGGATCTAGGCACGCAATTGATTAGCTTCTGGTTGGAAAGTGGCATCCAAAATAGCTTCATAACCTAGGATTACGCTCTTAGAAAATAGAATGTTGGGGGAGCTGGGTGGTACAGTGAGTAGAGCACCGGCCCTGGAGTCAGTAGGACCTGAGTTCAAATCCGACCTCAGACACTTGACGTGTACTAGCTGTGTGACCTTGGGCAAGTCACTTAACCCCAATTGCCCTGCCAAAAACAAAAAAAAAATAGAATGTCTGTGAGGCATGTCAGCCTAGGTAAGTAGTGAATAGGGGAGCTAGATATTTAATTACAGGTAGCTAGGTGGTGCAATGAATAAAGCACTTGGCCCTGAGCTAACAAAACCTGAGTTCAAATCCAGCCTCAGACACTTACTAGGTGTATCACCTTGGGCAGGTCACTTAACCCATTTCCCTCAGTTTCCTCAACTGTAAAATGGACGTATTAGCACCTACCTTGAGGAGTTGATGTGAGGATCACATGAAATAATATTTTTTTAAAGTGCTTAGCAACTGTTTGGCACATAGTAGACACTATTTAATGCTATCATTATAATTAGCAATAATACATTATTTATATTAATATACTGTAAGTTTAGATCACAGAGACTTGCTCAATGAGGTTAACTTAGGGATCCAGGAGTTATTTGCTAGTTAGCACCTTATCACATCTGAAGACCTTTAAGTATAATATGTTTTCTGTGATGCAGGCCAGTTTAAGGCCCTTGAAGATGAATAGCAGAGTCAGAATTTGATAAGACATGAAAAATGTGCTTGGACTTGTACACACTACAACACATAGCATTGTTGTGAAATCAGAAGGGCTTTAGAGCCAGAGGAAATCTGAGAAAGAGCAGTAGCAGCAGTGCTTCGGGCAAATAGAGGTGCCTCCAACATCATAAATGAAACTTCCTCTATGGACAGTAGGGAGTCTGCCAAATTTGATTATATGGACCTTGTAACTGGAAGAGAAATTGGATTAAAAGCAAAAATTAGAGAAGTGTGCTGACAGGGGCCTTGGGCAGTTCCTGAAATTACCCCAATTACCAGCTGATCAATTAGTCACTTTAAGAACTTTTTCTGATAAATATGGAAAGTGAGTTAGTGCCTTTTCTGAAGCAACAAAGGGATAATAGATTTACCTACCCCCAATAATGAGACCATTTAACTTAGGATTGGTAAAATACTGTCTGATGATAACATGGAATATGTATATTACTGCTTAATTTTCTATGGAAAAGTTGTTTACTGTTTTTTGAGTTTGGGTATGTTCTTTTTATATACACACATATGTGCAGGTATATACACATATGTGCAAACATACGTATGTATGTATGTGTATATATATTTCCCCCCAATTATATGTTAAAACTTGTATGTTTAACTTTTGTTTTATTTTTAAGTTTTAAGTTTCAAATTCTATCCTTTCTGTCCCCTCTCCCTGAGATGGTAAGTAATCAGATATAGGTTATCTGTGTGCAATCATGTAAAACATTTCCATATTAGTCATTTTGTACAAGGACTTGAATGAAAGAAAGAGAATGAAAGAAAGTGGAAAATAGTATGCTTCAGTTTGTATTCAAACAATACTAGTTCTTTCTCTGGAGGCGGATAGTATGATTCATCATTAGTCCTTTGGAATTGTCTTTGATCATTGAATTGCTGAGAATAGCTAAATATTCTTCATTGAACAATATTGCTTTTACTGTGTGCAACATCCTTCTGGTTCTGTCTACTTCACTTTGCATCAGTTCATGTAAGTCTCTCCAGGATTTTCTGAAATCATCCTGCTTGTCATTTCTTATAGCACAATAATATTCCATCACAGACATATACCACAGCTTGTGTAGCCACTTCCCAGTTTATGGGCATCTCTTCAACTTCCAATTCTTAGCCTCCCCCCGAAAAGAGCTGCTATAAGTATTTTTGTACAAATAGGTCCCTTCCCCCCCACTTTTTTTGGATGTCTTTAGCAATATAGACTTAGCAGTGGTATTGGTATGTTCTTTGACTGTAACCCTAAATTCACAAAGAATTTTGTTGTTAAGGCACAGCTAGACAATTGGCAGAAGGATTGATTTCTCTATAATAGTCCAAATGTTCTGGGTATCTTAAGGTTGGGGACTAGACTTATCATTTCATTGGAATAGGGAACTCCAAGCTAAGGAGACTCACTCCGTTAGTACAGGTCAGCATATTCTCCACAACTGAATGGTCTTACAAAATCTGAGATATGAAGTGACTGGTCCAGGGTAACACTGTCAGTATGTTTCATATGCAGATTTGAAACTAGGTTTTCCTGGCTTTGAGGCCAGTTCTGTAGCCATAAAACCTGCTGCCTTTTTCTTGAATAACTTAAAATGAATGGGGGAGAAAAGTCTTTAAATGATATTGAGAGTCTGGGGGTAGAGAGAGGAAAGGAAGGGAAGAAGCATGCCAGGTATTTTTACAGATGTTATCTTACTTGGTCCTCACAACAGCTCTGTGAGGTAGGTGCAATATTATGGTCCTCATTTTACAGTTGAGGAAGTTGAGGCAGAAATAGGTTGAGTGACTTTCCCAGGATTGCACCTGAGGTCAGATTTGAACTCTTTCCACTGTACAACCCGGATGCCTGTGGAAGTGATATAATCTTTCTCTATTTGCCCCTCCCCCTGCTTTTTTCACTACATCTGTATGCATCTATCTGAATGTGAGTTCATTTTATTTGATAGCCAGTAAACCTAAATAGAATTCAAATGGAGAAATTTAAATTAGAATATGTAAAATTGGGGGAAAGAGATTAAGTCTAAGGGTCATTCTTTGTGGGAATGTTCAGTTTATGGATGAATAACAAATTATAGTGTTTTGTGAACATATTTTCCATGGGAAAGGAGGACAAGAAGCTCAGGGTTTTAAAAGTGAACGTGAAGAATGTTAAGGAAATATATGAACTCCATGGGCTAGCAACTTTAACCTTGTGGAATCCTAAACATGAATATATAGGTCCATAGAAACGTGGATGAAAGGAGGAAAACCTTTTTCTGATTTAGTGCAAAGTCTGAAATATGTAATTAAAAAATTATTGTTTTTGAATTTTTTGTCCTATCATTAAAATTATGTCCTATTGGGGTCCCTGACTTGAAATGAAGTAGACTTGACTTCAGATTTAACTTTTGTCATTTATTAACTCAGTGACCATTGGAAAATAAAATCATTTATTCTTTCTGAGCCTTGGTTTTCTTATCCGTAAAATGGGTATACCTTTCTATTCTCTACCTCAGGCTGGTTGTGAGACTCAGATAAGATGTTTTATATAGCATTTTTCAAAGTTGAAAGGGCTACCAAATATCCATTGTTGTGTTGTCATTGTGTTTGTGCTGTTGTTACTTGGTTATCTCAGTGATGTGAAAGGAACCTGACACTTAGGATATATGAAAAATTTTAACTTAGTAAAATGCAAAATTGTAGGATTTGGGCACTTTTTTTTAGTACCATATAGATTGTTTTTTGACTTCATAAAAGCAAATTCTCATCCAAAGAAGTTTTCCCTGAATATTATGTAATAAGCATCTATCAAAAATCAATACCATTTATTAAGTGACTATTGTTTTCCATTTCCTGGGCTAGAAGCTGGGGAGATGAATTAAAAAAATGAAACTGTCCCAGGGGGATAGAACTTGTTCACTGTTAAGTAAATTCACAGTGTATTTAAATATATACATAATACACACATCCATACACACAGTGATGGAAGGGAGATATTAACAAAGGAATCTGAAAGGCCTCATGAAAGAGGTGGCCCTTGTTGTTGTTGTTCGTCCTTTGCTCTTGAAAACTTGAGTTTATATTTGAAGGAAGGGAGAGCATTCCAGGTATTGTGGTTTGGTTATAGTGGAAGACAGAGATGGGAGATAGCAGGTTCCATATGGGGAACAGCAAGTACTCTGGTTTGACTAGAGTAAAAAGTGAGTGAGATGGAGTAATGTGTAACCATCCTGGAGCTAGGCTGGGAAGCTTTAAGTGTCCAATAGATAAGTTTTTATTTTCTCTTATATGCAATAGGTAAGAACTACAGTAGTTTAAGTAATAACATGGCCAGACCTATACTTTAGGAATATTAATTTGGAAGCTGTGTGGATTGAAGAGAAATGGGGAGTGTGTGTCAAGGAGATGGGGACACTCCATGTTCATCATATCTTTGGATATTGCTCATTCTTTGCCAAATATTTATATACTTTCCATTTCTCTACTTCCTTTCTGGACTTTAAAATCATTTAAAAAATACCGGTGACACTTGCCACAAACTCACATAATTTATGTAAGATCATTTTGCGAGCTGTAAAATAATATAAAAACCCTATTAATACTTAAAATGTTCTGTGATTTTATCAGTATTGGACACTTCTGGTATTGACGTAGATTCCATTTTCAGCAGTGGTACTATATGAATTGTGGCTTCTGAAATCTATTGCCAGGTAACCAAACTTAGAGTGATGAACCTCTTACATGCTGTTTGTTCATCATTGGGTTCAGAGTGAAGGCCTTTCTACTTTGCCAGGATCCAGCAAAATTTGTGCTCTCTTTCTACCTGTCTGATTACTCCTTGGTCTTCTTTGCTGGATCTTTGCCCAAGCCAAGCCTGCTACTGGATATCTCTCAGGACTCTGTCCTCTGGTCTCTTCTCCCTGTATGCTGTTTTGCTTGGTGATCTTGTCAGCTCCCATGTCAGGGCTGTCCAACCTTAGGTTTATTGAAAGAATAGACAATATATTTTGATTTGCCATTTCACTGAGAGCTCTGCAGTAGCTCAGCTTCATTTACTAAAGCATTTATGTAAATTTCTGTTCTTGTAGGCCAGCTACCATAAATCGCACTGTGGGCTGGCTGCATTTTGGACAGCCCTGGATTAAATTATCATCTCTATGCTGATGATTGATTCTCAGATCTGCTTGTCCAGGCCTAAAGTCTCACCTGTCTTCCAGGTTCGAATGTCCCAACTGCTTATTGGATATTTTGAACTGGATATCCCCAGCTTATCTTAAAGTCAACACATCCATAACTGAGCTTATCTTTCCCTCCAAACCCTTTTCTCTTTTCTTCTCAACTTCCTCATAGAAGCAAAGGTGTATTGGAGCCAGTTCAAGCAGTTAAATTCTGTTAATGGAAATAGGCACGTGCTTTAAGTCAGGGCTTAATTTTATGATTATTGATTGTTTGGGCATAAGAAAGAATAGAGAAAATGTCAGTAATGCAGATTAGACTTAAAAGAGTGTCCTGTGTAATTTTTGGAGATGGGTTAGGATACCGCCATCCTGCCAGTAACCCAGGTTCGCAATCTGGGTGTCTTCCTGGAGTCCTCACTCTCACCCTCCCATATCCAGTCCATCACCAAATCCTGTTGACTTTACTTTCGCAACATCTCTGGCATATATGCCCCCTTCTTTCCTCTGATGCCACCATTCTGGTACAGGCCCTCATCACCTCATACCGGGACTACAGTCTCCTCACCTCAAATCTCTCACCTCATCCCCCATGCCCCAGTCCTCTACTCAGCTCCCAAATTGATCTCCCTGAAGTACAGGCCTGACCATACCCCTTTCCAACTCCCCCCATTCAGTAAACTCCAGTAGCTCACTGTCACCTCCAGGATCAAATAGAAATCCTCTGTTTCTCTTGTAAAGCCATTTATAACCTGACTCCTTCCCACCTTTTTAGTCTTCTTACACTTTATTACCGCCCCCCACTTCTCCCTCCCTGTGTACTCTGAGATATCCAGGGACACTGGCCTCTTTGCTGTCCCTTGAATAAAGCATTCCATCCCCTGACTGTTGTCCTCACTGGGTATTTTCACTGGCTGTCCCTCATGTCTGGAATGCTCTCCCTCTTCATCTCTGCCTCCTGGCTTCCTTCAAGTCACCGCTAAAATCTCACTTTCCATAAGAAGCCTTTGTCGATCTTGCTTTGTGCTGGCATCTTCCCTCCGTTGATTATCTACAATTTATTTATCCTTTATATCTCTTATTTGCACTTACTTGAATCTTGTCTCCCCCCATATGACTGATTGTGAGCTCTCTGAGAGCACAGTATTTAGTATTGCATGACACATAGAAGGTGCTTAATAAATGCTTGTTGACTGATTGATTAGCTTTTCAGATGCCAGGGTCATCTTTATGCCAAGATGGCATTTTAGAGTAGAATTTTAATGAAAGAATAATGATGATAATTATTCATAATGAAGTAGACCTTGACCCCGACATCACTAAATAGACCTTTAAGTCTGTTCATCTATTCTTACAACATTGTGAGTTTTCTGGGTTTTTTTCATATAGAAAGACTTTCTTTTAATGGGGATTTGCTCCTTTTGTGTAGTTCTGTGTTGGACTGCGTCAGGATCAGTTTTCTTGTCTCATCCAGGGTGTCCCAAAAGTCTTAGTGCAGTTTAAAGCAATTAATAACTGATATTTAAGCTACTGTGGTTCAAAACTGTACTAAGACTTCTGGGACCCTTTGTATTTCATTTTTATACTCTGATGGCTTGGATCCCATATTCTAGCAGAGTATAGAAAAGTATTAGATCTAGAGGCAGAACATTTGGGCTAAGTTTCTGGTTCACTGTTCATTACAGTATGATACCGTATGCAAATAAGTCACTTAACCTTTCCGGGCCTCAATTTTCTCATCTGTAAAATGAGGGTGTTGGAAGGGATGATTCCCAAAGCCCCATTGGCTCTAAATCCATACAAATGTATAATATTAAGATCAGTCATTATTTAAGTGACCTTGCAACATCCAAAACAATGCTATCAATAATGATGATGACGAAGACAACAACAGTGCATTTTGGGGACAGGCCCGTGATTTCATTCATGTGAGGAAACTGTGAGTGACAGCGCTGTCTCAATCAGTACAGATCGACAAGTGCTCTGTACTGCAGTCTTTGAGAGTTGCATGGGGAGTTCAAGGAACTTGCCTATTGTCTTCCCATTGTCTCTATGGGTCAAAGCAGTCCTTCAATCTAGCGATCTGACTCCAAACCAACTCTTTATGCACTGGGCTATTCTATTTCTCATAGTAATAATAGCTGAAAATTATTTAGCGTTTTTCTTTGCTTTCATCCTCATTTGATTCTTGTGAAGTAGATACTCTCATAATACCCCATTTCACGGATGAGGAATCAGGCTTAGGAGAAGTTTTTTGGTTTTTCTGAGATGATTATAAAACTTACAGAGGCAGTATAATATGATTTAGAGGAATTTAGAATTGATTTTACTCTTTAACAGTGGGAATATTTTGGGAAATGCAGAGCTTTAATTAGTAACAGAGACAGTCCTCAATTTACAGACGCACCTGATTTGTATCCCTCAGGTGGGACTGGCCATCTTAGGCTTGCTACTGTTATGGGTTTGCCTGCCACCCCACCATAATCTCCCTCTCAGGGCTGTACTCTGTTCTGGACCTTTGGCTACCACTCTTTGCTACCTCAACTTCACCTTCAAAGTCTTATTCTCTGCTTTTCGGTTTTTCCCAGGAGCAGTGTGCTGAGAGGGGATGCAAAAGGAAAACCTTGGCGGGCCAGCCAACTGATGTTCTCCATTTGACCCTGCTTATTCCTCATTGCTTCCCACCTCCTCTTTCCCCTTAGACCCTTTTTGGATTTTCACAACACTTCTTTCTTTGCACTTTTCCCCCATCCCCAAAGTGTTTGTCTTTCATATGGGGGCAGAGGCCAGATAAAGACTGAATATATGTCCCAGACATCCTCATTTTGGAACTCAGAATTACATTTTCCCATTGAAGCATTGTTATCTAGTCACTGCTCTGTTAGTGCTGTTCTTCAGGTAAATTATGAGTTAAACAGGCTTTTACTGGTGGGCCTGGGAAGTTAATCACTGCATATAACATTGTTTCTGTGGGGGAAAATGTGTTTTGAGTGCCAAACAACCAATGTGAAAATCAACTTTCACAACACAACCCATTTTATAATTTATAGAGGGCCTGGACCTACGATATGCTGAATCTTCTACTAATCAAAATAAGTGTAGGTAAGGTAATGTGTGCCTGAATTAAATTTGTGTGAAATTTTAACTGTACTTAATGTTTTAAGTGAAATAACTCGCTAAGACCTGCCACATATCCATATATATCACATAAACCTCAAATACCACAGTGCTTTCAGTTACTTAAATTCCTATCAGAATTTTACTAAGTAAAGACAGCCTTGGGCCAAAGTGGGCTAAAAAGAAATTGTGGCTACGTTGGTGACTGAGAGCATATGCTAGGGATTTGATTTTTAAGCCAATTTAGGACATTAAGAACGTTAGACGAGAAAGAAGAAAAGCAAGAACAAAAAAGGCTGCTTGTTTACTAATTTTAAGGAGCATTTTCCCTCAAGCATCATAAATGCTGTATGTGATTCATTAAGTTAGAAATCAAATTATATTGCTGTGGTACAATATAAAGTATATTTTAGAAAGATATATATTTAATTGGAAAATTAGACTTTTAGTTTTGTTTATTGCAGTCATATTTCAAAATTTGGATAATTATGTTATTTTTTAATTTTTTTTTTTATTTTTAGCTTACAGCACTCAAGTTTCACCGAAGAGTTCCAAATTTTCTCTCCCTCCCTCTCACTCCCCTCCCCCTCCAAGACAGCACGTAATCTGATATAGGTTCAACGTATATCTTTGCATTAAACTTATTTACGTAATTAATTATGTTTATTTTCGTGAGACCAGTTTGAGTTCGTGTAGGTACTGCTTTTCTCATAGAAGACTTTCATCTCTTTTGTCAGTGTATACAATACAGTCAGTGAAATTCTCCATAACCAAATGTTTTAAGTGGCTAATAAAATCTCCAAAAGTAAATGTTAAAAGTGTCTCCTTCCTACTATTGAAAAATAAGTTCATGGTGACAATTAATGCAAGGTTTATTACAGCATGAGAGAGGTTTTTGTTTCCCCTATGATTCCACTTGAGTTTCAATAAGCATTTTACTTGAAACATTCGATAGTTAGAAGAATCCAGAATGCGTAGTATTTAGCTCTTGCTAGACAAGTGGGATTTGTTTCTTCCATTCCAGTTATCAAAAAGATTAACCCTTTGCCCTCAAAGTTCTAATTGTAGCCATTGAGAAACAAAGGAGTTGTTTGTACAAGATAGAAGAGAAATGAGTTCTTTTTTTTTTCTCCCCAAGTGGAATGTTGCTTAGTTGAAGGGGGTTACGATTGTTACACACATTTTATCTTGTATTTCAGGCACCAATACAGGCAACTGGTGAAATCACATTATGCAAGACTGGATTTCCTGAAGATGTTTACAGTGCAGTCTTATCGAGGGGTGTGCATGAAGGACAACCTCTTCTCAATGGTATCATTTGAAAAGAAATATTTCTTTTTTATATTCTGTGCTTTTTGCAACAAATTGGTCATTTAAAGAAATCCCTACATCATTTCTACTGAAGTAATCAATATGAATTCTTCAGTCACTCTAATGAGACTGTAGGGACCATATTCTGCTCTTATTGTAAGTTCATGAATCTCTTATAGTACATAATTGGAAGGTTCCTGTATTCTTGATAATTTTCTTTCATATATCCTCTATTTTGATTTGCAGTAGAGATCTTACTATGAACTGTTTACAATTTTATTTCCTGATAATTGTGCCATTAATCTAGTTATCACTATTTTAAGGCATATTAGCCTGATGGTATGATGATCAGACCTTGGGTTGGATTCACAGGGACCAGGAGAAGACATTGAGTCAGAGACTTGCAGGTATAGGGAGAAATGAGATTCATTGAAAAGACACACAGGAGCAGGTTCCAGCAGCCTCATGAGCCAGTGGATACAACTACAGCCAGGTCCGGATCACCAACCAAAAAGTTATGTTATCACCCTGGATCCCATATTCCCCATTACTGAGCATATGGTGGCAGGAAGAATAACTACCTCAAATTCTGAGTGACTTTGGGTCTTCTGGGACAGGGTAATCATCTATCCCAAAGGAAAACTGGATGAAAATATTCTGACGCTGTCATGAGAGTGCAAGAAACTTTAAGGGGAAGATAGGTAACTAGCAGAATCTTGTGAAAGGAGCAACATGATTTATGTTATTTCTGAAAGGGAACCTCAGAGACATATGATACTAATTCCTATTAAATAGAGAAGAACAAAACTCAGTGCTTGAGTATGTGACTGTCTTTTTTTCCCCCTTAAATCTGGAGCTGTGATTTTATCAGTGTCAGGAACTCTTGGTGTAGAAACACTTTCCATATGTGGATTAGCAACTCTCCCCTGTAACTTATTGTCTCTGAAAGTTGCTTGAGACCTTGCGAGGTTGAGTGATTTGTTCCTGGTTAAACCACTCTATATTTCAGAGGCTGGTCTTGAATCCCTGTCGTCTTACTCCAAGGTTAGCTTCTAACATATAGGGTAAGTCGATATAGTGACATAACTGGTATCCTCCCAAGCCCAGCACTTGATAGCAGCATGTGCTTAGGCCATAGAGATATAATTGCATATTGGGGGAGCATAGATAGGTAAACTTGTGGGTTTGGGTCTTTTTTTGTTACTTTGTTTTGGCAAGATAACTACATTACTCACAAGGGTCCAGATTATACTTATTTTCCCTGATTTAGATTGGGCTCTTTTCCCTACAGGGATGAGGAAGCTTTTTCCTCTTCCTTTCACTTCATGACTGCCTGCTAGCCAGGCCATGTGCTTTAACTAGTAGCAATATTCTTGGACCGTTTTAATATTTCCTGCTCTGTCTTGCCTATTTTTCTTTAAGCAATGCCACGGTCTGCTATGGAAGAGTCAAGTTTATTCTAAGTCATAAGTCACCTACTGGAGACTAAAGGACTTCTGCCAGGCTATTACCTGAGGATACCCTAAGGAGTAGTGATGTGGTCATTCCCTGAGAGGTCACTATAATAAGCACAATGTAATTACTCATATGCCCAGTTCAGAGTGGTGGCCCTCTTAGAGGTGGCCCTTTCTATTACCTCAAGTAGTAGAGTTCTCATGGTATAAGCCGAATCCAGATCGGTATATTCCATATGACCTTAAGTAGAAAAATATATCTAAATAGTGTGAGAGTCTCATAATTTTCTGGTCTCTACTCAGACTCTGCAGGCAGCATATTGGACCAGAAGAGCAGTGTAGAAGGGGTCCATTTTCTACTATTTGGGAAGCAGAGGTTGTCTGCATTGGAATAGAAGTGCTGTGAGAGAACCACTAGCTAACTTTCAGGGTAAGATAGAGAGCATAATGACTCACTGAGAGCCTTGAGTATGGTTAGGAGGTACTTTTGGGTTTTTGTCATTAAATAAATCAACCATGAGTGGGTCAGATAAAAGCTAATCATAGGGCTTAGTAGAATTCCTTTGGAGTTGGAGGGGGGGGCAGGCTAAAGTCATTGGATAGTCATTCATTAGTCACTCTAGCTGTCTCTATCTACATCCTCCCTCTTCCTCAATCCTTCTGGGGAAAGCATCTCAGTCTAAACATCCTGGATCACAGGGAATGAAGATTGCCAAGTATTTTGTTCAGGCTTTTGGTTTTGGTTTTCAAATTCATTTGAGCAAGGTTCCACTTCATATGCTGAATCAAAACCGAACTTTTCCTAAAAGATGAAGTAGTTCTTAAAGTATTAATACATAGGATTGTAAAAGTGAGCTACTTCATGACATAAAGGCCCATGGTCAACTTTGAATAGAGCTGAAATGTGGATACGGTTTAACTACTTGTGTACAGGATAAGAGTTCGTAGAAATTTACTGAGTTGTGGCACTAGTGATTTTGAATATAGACTCAACTAATTATCCAATTTGTATTTAATTATTTAATTCATTTTTAGTTTTCCCTGTAAATTCTAATAAAAACTTAAATCTGAAATGCGGCTAGGTATCTTAAATGAACAAATGATGATTTTCCTTCAAATTTAACTTCAGGAGGGTGGGATTTCAGTTAATGATGTTTTTTTTCATAAAACTTTTATTTATTATAAAAATATGACTCATTGAAACTTGAAAGAAAAGAGACTTGGTTAGTGTAGTTTGATCTGAACTTGAATTGCCTATCAATGTTGAAAATCTTTAAGACTGCTTTATAAGGTTGCTTTTAGAAAATTCTATGGCAACCAGAACTAATTAGATTTTCACAGGGCTCTGCCATATGCCCTTATTTGAAGTTTGTGTGTGTGTGTGTGTGTGTGTGTGTGTGTGTGTGTGTGTGTGTGTGTTTGTGTTTAGAATCGACACATCTGAGTAGTTAAATACTTAAAGATACTCTAGATTGTGAGAAGTTTCAAAATATATGACTTTTCCTCACCTCTCAACTACTGTGGCACAGACAATCATTTCATCTCCCTTTTTATAGTGTGGTATATAGTATAGTGGAAAGTCCCCATCCCCCTAGTTTTGGCCCTCATTACTTCTCACCTGGATTATTCAAATAGGCTCACATATCTCGTTCACATAGCAGCCAAAGTGATTTTTCCCAAGGCTTCTACTTCAGTCAGTCCTCTCCCCAGTAAACTCCATAGGTTTCATATTACCTACAAGATCAAATATAAACTCCTTTGGCATTTCAGGCCCTTCACATTCTGACCCCTTACCCTGTTCATTGACTTCTCTTTGCACCCTCCATGTTCCAGTCAGGCTTGGCCTGCTTACTGTTCCTCTAACTTGCTTTTTAACTGGCTATTTTTCTTTTCTGGAAGGCCTCCCTCGTCATCTCCATTTTTTAGAATCCCTAACTCCCTTCAAAGTTTAACTCAAGTGCCATATTCTATATGAAGCCTTTCCTAATCTTCCCCAGCTGATAATGTCTTTGCCCCAACATTTTATATTTGCCTGTATCTGTGAAGGTGTGCTGGCAAATGTTTAACAACCTGAGTAAAGACATACTTTTAAGTTTAATTTGCATTATTAACACTTAAGTCTAGACAAGCAACAAAACAATCGGGCCCTGATTTTTAGTGCTTGTTAATTGCCACCCAGAATTCTTGGCAGGTTGGAGTTAGCCCCAGTATAGCCTTCTATATATATACTTTTCTTCATTGTAGATTGGAGTCTCCTCAAAGATAGCCATTCATTTTGGTCTTTCTGTCCATTAGTGCCTGGCTGAGTAACTGTCTCGTAGTAGGTGCTTAATAAATGCTTATCGATTGATTGGAAGAATTCTGAACCAGAGGCAGACTGTGTGTGTGTGTGTGTGTGTGTGTGTGTGTGTGTGTGTTCTCCAGTAGTCCCTGCTCTATTGAATATTTAATGAGGTTTTGTCAGGGTCAATTGAGATAATGTCTGTGAAAATGCTTTGAAAACTCTTAAGGCAGTGGGAATGTAAATTACAATTGTTCTGTAAAGATTTATGCTTGCTCACCTATAGGTTTTGTTTAGGCCTCATTTTTCCCCCACCTAATGCTGCCCTTGCCCTCTAAATAAAAAAAAGAGTTTTCATTAAATCATAGATTTAGTACTGGAAGGAGGACTTTGGAAATCATGTTATCCAATTGTCCCTTACTCTCCCTTCCATTGTATAGTAAGTAAACTAAACACTCAGAGAAGTTATTTGCCTAAGGTTGCACATATAATAAGTAACAGAATTGGCATTCGATACCTAAGTCCTCTGTGTCGCAGTTCTTTGTTTTATGGGATATATCACAGTTTTTTTGCTTGAATTGTTCTCTCTTTGGAAATAGAGGGGGCAGCGAGGTGATGCAGTAGATAGAATGTTGGGCTTGAAGCCAGGAAGACCTGAGTTCAAATCTGGCCTCAGATACTTACTAGCTGTATGAACCTGGGTAAGAAACTTTAAATAACAATAAGCACACACTGCCTCAGTTTCCTCTTCTGTAAAATGCGAGCAATAATAGCACCCGCTTCCTAGAGTTGCTGTGAGGATCAGACGAGATAAAATTTATAAAATGCTTAGTGCAGTGCTTGGCATATAATAGGTACTATTGAAATTTTAGCTATTACTATAATAGCAATCCATACGTGCCATTAACTAAAGATAAGTTTCTGCCAAAACTTAAAACAGCTACGTGCTTTCTTTCTGCCTAACAATTTTTTTCAGAGCTGTCAACATCCTTATTTTGATACTTCAGTGATCTGTGAATTTTTTGCTTTGGGTCCTATTGCCGCAGACACAGATCACGTAATGACTGTGGTCCAAAAATGCTTGTAGCCGAACTTAATGGTTGATGAATCTTTTTCTCAGTTGGGACCGCAGCCACACAGGGTGCCCTCAAATCTGTAGTTCAGACCTTTCCAATTTAGTAAGCCCTACCAGTGCATATGGTCCTTTGGCAGACCCTTCAAAAACTCAAGGTCACCTTTACAGGACCATATGACCACTATCAGGCTCAAAACTTTAGTGGAGACATCAACACCCCGTCTATTTTTAATTTAAAATGTCTGCGAAACAACATGTCCTCTTCCTAGAAGCTGAAACATGTGGCATTTTCAAGAGACTACGAAAGGGACACAAGCACATATCATATTGCCTTATCTCAGTAATGGTTCAGACAAGATGAAAAAGAGACACAGACTGGATTTTTGTCTCCCACAGAATTATTGTAGTGGTTAATTCTTCCCCCACATTTTGATATGTCTAAGTGCATGTGCTTTGTTGGTCATTACATGCCATTGACTTTTTTTGATCGCACTGTCATATTGAAATACTCTCATTGTAAAAAGCATATTTTCTGGTTATTAGATAATGCCAATGACAGGAATTGAGCGGGACTTCCTGCCGATGTCTCTTAAGCACAAATTGGAGAAAAGACTTCGTTTTTCTTTTTTTCTTTTTCCCCTAGGGCTAGAAATATAAAAACTTGGGGAAAAAGAAAGATCTTTGTCTGTAGCCTCTGCTCTCCATAGAGCGAATTATGTGATTGTTTCCGTTGGAATTCCTTCCAGTGTCTATAGTTTCAGTGTGCATATGTCTTTAACTGCCTTTTGGTGTTTATGAGGCCATTTGTCAGATGATGTATCATTAGCCTTTTCTTTGTGTTTCTTAAAATATCTTAAAGAGCACCAAAATCTTAAGGAAAAATTCAAAATGCCATTTTTGAAAGGATATGTATATTTGTATATAAACGCATTTGTGGCCAGGAGCAAAACTACTCCCCAGCTCAGGCTTTTGTGAAGCCTAAAACTTTACTTTAAGAATGAGTAGTATCTCAGGTAGAAAAGGATTTGGGGAATATTACTGCTTTGGAAGGTTCTAGAGTTTTCACTCACCCATTTTGTTTTGTGTTTTGAGTCCTTATGGGAGACTTTGCTTATATAGTTCAAACAAATGTTAAGAGTGTGGCACAGTTAAATTTATTGAATTCTTTTCATTGTGGCCAGTCTTTACAGGTATCCTAGCTGAACCAGTGCTTTTGGGATCTGGATGAATTGTTAGATTAACAGTGTTGTAATTCTGCAGTCTGAGCTCTTGACCAAAAACATAGGGAAAGACACAGTCCTTTGGTATACAGAGAACCAGCCTATTTAGTATCTTGTCTGTCATTTATTTCATAATAATATGGAACATATCTTTCTGCTAATGAAATTATTATTTTGCTAATAACATAATTTTTGTTAAATACGAGCAATGTAGAGAGCTGTATTTCCAGTCAGGAAAACCTGGATTCAAATTATGATCCTAAATCTAACCATATAACTTCTGGGCAAGTTGCTTAACCTCATTGTTCTTTAAGCAGCTATTTAGGAGTTAGTTCCCATTTAAAGAGTTCCTCTTTCCGACAAATACCTTGGGTAAGTGGTATGTGCTCTTATATTGAAAGGTATTTGGCAACCATAATCCCCTGATTTCCCAGCAGTAGGCCAATACACAGTCAAGGTCCTCCTTGGCCTTTTTAGTATGATGTCTTATACGTGGGCACTTAATGAAAGCTTATTGAGCTGGCACCATCGCTACTGACAAAAATGGGGAGAAAGGGAAAGAGAATGTTGGGGATCGCTGATACAGCTTACTTCATAAGCATGCTTTCTTTTAAAGATAGACGAGACCTTAGAAAAAATGTTTTAAATTTAGGTTAAAAAGAGTATGATTTCAACATATATTCTTGTAATGATGAAATAAGATCATGTAAATATAAAGTTTACTTACAATATAATATGGCTTTATTTATGATGAAATAGACACAGTAAAATCATAAGAAATAGAAACCATGGAAAGCTACATGTTGGGCATAAGCAGGCTGCAGCAAGTAAATGGTCATAACTTGGCTTCCAAGAAATGATATGAAAGACTTATTGATGATGATAATGGATGACTTGAAAGGGATACAAACTGGTCATGTACCAAGAATGGAAGTTCAGATGGGCAAACCTGAGTGTTATGTTGATATTTTTGAGGAACTGCATGAACAAGATCAAAGCTTTCCAACATGTTGGATGTTTCCTGGGGAAAACATGGATAGTAATCTGCAGAGGATGAGAAAGCCTACAGGGTTGCACTTAGCATCAGTGAGGAGTGTCCATATCTCTATTTAGATGTATGGAAGAATTTTTAAACTTTAGAGCTTGATAAGACCTTCAAGATTATCTATTACAATCCACATTTTTCCCTCAGTAAGGAAGTTGGAACCCAGACTTGCCTGAGGTCCCACAGCTTGTTAACCTATAATTGTTTTCTATTATCTTAGCTCTGTGGGAGACTAGGTTGATGAGGTTTGACGTGGCAGGTTTTTTTATATGTATTTATTTTTTACTATGTGTGATAAAGAGAAAGCTTCTCTTTTTAACATTGTTAAAATGTTAGAGTGAACAAAGGTGATCTACATACAGGGTATCTTTGGGTACAGGTGATGGTGAGACAAACTAACCTCCCTATAAACTTATTGCTTCCCCTTATTAATAGATTTCTTAGTTTTTCACGAGTAGAACTGGTCATGGAATATAATCTGGATCCTGATAATATATAACATAATCCTATACGTGTATGTGTGTGTATATTCCACTGAATTTTAAAATGATCTGAAAATAATCCAGAGTAATTGATAACACAAGTTCTCGTTCGATTGCAATGTTCTTAACGCTGTATAATAACAGGCACCTTATTGTAGCTAAAAGAATCACAAACCGTTTGTTGTATAAATGTACCAATATGGCATTTTCCTGTATTTTGCCCCAAGTGATATATACAGGCATAGACAGCTGAGTAAGTAAACTAATCGAAAGCAATTTCAATCTGGTTGAAAATAATCATCATGTAACCACCTAGCACTGGTGAGCATGAATGGGTTCCTGAAAATATTCTTGAAAATAAACCGTAGTCTGCTATTTTTATTGACCCCTTTGAGATTGATGGTTGTGTACGTTAACACTAGGAGGAAGCTGCACTGTACAATCTTTAGGTAAGTGGAGTACTTTTTGTTGGGTCACTAGGTTTTTTAGGACTTTTGCTTCTCTTTCAGAAGGGAGACAGGCAGACATTTTATATTTTCTGTGTTTTACTGAAAATGGGAGCAATGCTTTTTAAGTCAGTTATGCCACATTAGAGGCCTTTGCTAAACTGGGCTATGAAACCATGGGTTATGCTTCTATTTTTTCCTTTCTGATAAGGTGGTCTTCTATTGATTATGTGAATATTTTCTTAAGTGTTAGTGAGATTTGAAAGGTGCACTTATAAACATCTTATTTATAAGGCTTTCCAGACTGTAAGTGTTGTACTGATTTCCAATTGATTGTGGGTGAAACCACTAAGAACACAGAGGCTCTTCCCTTGGATGTTGGTGGTAGTGATCCCTGCAGAAGAAGGGGAGGAGAGTAATGTGGCCATATTGAATCTCAGGTGTGCCACTGTGCAGTTATTCTCATACTCTTTTCTACTTATCACTTGTGTAAAAAGAGACCAAAACCAGAACTGAGATTTCTTGTCATGACTTTAATTTTGATTGCCTTAAAACATTTTATTTTATTTCTAAAACTAATTATTCTATTCCTGTGATGTTCGCTATGGCCTGCCTCCTCCCTACCACACACACGCACACGCACACGCACACACACACGCACACACACCCCTACCCACCCACCCACTGCCACCACCACCATGACCACCCACACACACATGCACATACTGCCATTCATATATGATGAGGATTTTATTTTGTTTTATTTTTCCCCCAATTACAGGGTTGGATTTTACTAGTTCCAGCTTTCACTGCAAAGCCCTAATCAATATGTTTCTGTGAGACTCTAGAATGTATAGTTGGAAGGAACCTTAGAAATCATCTACTACAATTTCTTCATTTTACATATGAGGAAATTGAGGTCCAGAATGAGAAATTGTTTGCATAAGGTCACTTGGGGAGTAAAAACTCAACTCAGTAAACATCAAGCACTTAGTATGTCCCCAGTCACTGTGCTAAGTACTGGGGATACAGAAAGAGTCAAAAATATTCCCTGCCCTCAAGGAGTTTACTTTCTAAAGGGGGAGACAGCATGCTAACAAATATATACAAAGCTGGCTGTATACAGGATAAATAGGAACTAATTAACAGAGGGAAGGCAAGAAAGCTAGGATTTGAACACAGTTACCCCGAATCCTGGACTCTGTCCGCTATGTTATGCTGCTTGATCAAAGTTGTGGCTGTCTTGTTCATCCAACTGAGCCAACTGTCCATATGAGACTCTTGCCAGTCACACTTTGCTAAACATGTGTTGGGTTTCAGAAATAATGCCTTAAGATTGAATAAGAAGCATGATTTCATATTTGTAAAATAACAGATATCTAAAAAAATTGGATTATTCAGATTTTCTCTTGCCTTTTTCCAGTTTCCCTTAATTTTTACTTTTTCAGGTTATACATCCCCAGGTTCATGGCAGCTTTACTATTTGGGTTTTCCTTCTATATATAGCCTACTTTGTCAATGTCCTTCTTTAATTGATAGCCAGGATTGAACACACTAGTGCTCATGTCGTCTGACCAGTTCTTAGGTACTATTGGTTAATGGGACTGATCTGGGCTTCTGTCACAATTGAGATGCTTAGCTTTTTCAGTAGCTACCTGACACTGTTAGTTCCTATGAAGTTTATGGTTAACTAATTCCCCCTCCCCCAGTTTTTTTTTTCCATATTCTTGGCTTCCTAGAACGAAGTGGCCTGGCAGAAACAATCTTGCATTAAGAGCCAAGACACTTGGGTTTGGATCCTAGCTCTGATACTTTGCGAGCTGGGTGAACATTGACACATGCCTTTATCTCCATGAAGCCTGATTTCTTCATCTGCAAAATGGCTATAATAATATTTACAAACTACCCATGTTGTAGAGTTTTTTGGTAAAGAAAGTACTTTGCACACCTTCAAAGCTACTATACGCTTATGAGTTCATTATTCTGTTTTTATGAAATTTAGATTTTTTTTTACTCCAATTACTTTACATATTTGTAGCTATTTGACTCTTTTTAAAAGAAGTTCTGATAGACCATCATCAGGACCAATCCATGAGATACCTTACTGCCTTCTATACTCTAAAAGGAATATTAAAAAACAAAACTAGATGTATATTTTTTTTAAAAAGCAACATTGGCCCTCTAGAGATCATTCATGTCTTACCTAAAATTTTTGTAAATGATTGGGAATAAGGAGTTCATAGTAAAATCTCTGTAGATAAGATTAGCTTTTCTAGGTAATGATTTGCCAATCTGAGGCAGCTAAAACAATAGAGGAGATTGCATTAAACAGTATGACTACAAACTAGCAGATAAACTTAAACCGCCTAACCTTCAGGTCCCATCTCAGAAATTCTCTCATGCTCCACAGTTTTTCTTCCTCTGATAGAAATATTCTTCAACAGCTTGAGGATCACTAATTTGCCTAATATCAGACTTTGGTGGAAATGATCATTGCAAGTAGTAGGATGGGAAATACTCAAATCAAAGATGATAACAGGTTTTTGAAGTCATTTGGAAAATATGATTTATTTTAGACTCTTCTTTGCAAGCCTACTGTACCCCATCCACCCATTCCTATTTCTCTGCTCCATCCCCTCACACTGTCCCCCCACCCCCCATAGAAGTACTTTTCTGGAACCCATCTATTGTCCGGGACACAATGAGACACAACTAGAATTGCTTAAAAAAAACAAACAAACCAAACCCTTTTATTTCATCTGACTTTTTGCCAGCCTAAGTTTTCCCACAGATGGATCGCGGTGCTGTTTGTTCACTTTAGTTACTTTGCATCCCACTATTGCCTTCTAAGCACACACTATGTCACCCCATTAGATCTCTCTCTTTGTCTCGGGCTGCAATACACTGCTTTAATTGTTCATAGCTGAAGCATTTCTTACATTATTTTGGTTGGAATTTCAATCAGTTGACTATAAGGGGTAAATGACTTAATGCTTCATTTTTTTTCATCTTTTCCTTCTCATATCTTCAAGGAGATTTGGGCAATTTTTTTATTGTCTGCGTTAGGTTGCTGTCGGTTTTGAAAAAAAAATACATCGTATTATAGCTTCTTTCCCAGTGGATTTGTCTTTGATCCTGATATTCATAGGTTGTAGTGTGCATTATGTTAAGAATGAAATTGAGACTGCCAACTGATGAGATTCAGCTCCATGCCAGGATAGTGCCTCCCTCCAGGAGCCAGTCACTCTTTCTGAAAGCTCCATCTTGCCTCAGCCTAAAACCTTTCATTAATATAGAGTATATCTGTCTGGATTTATTCAGACTTTACTTTTTAACTAGCAGTATTAATCGGAATTTAATTTTCCTTCCATTTGAGTTGTCTGACACATGATATTACACAGTTTGTTTTTTATATTCATTTTATTTTACAAGCTTTTCCTTTACCCCTGTTCACTTCACCTCAGTTGATTAATTCACTTTCTAAATTTGGAGTTGCATGGAGCAGAGACTTTCCAAGTTCCTCTCTTGCTTTAATACCTTGTTTAATTCTAATGAAGGGCAGGCCAGTTTTACATTAGTATTTCCCCAAAGTAGAAAACATGCTGGTTTTTGTTTCTTTACTTTTAGTCACGTCTACTTGTCTTGGATTATTAAAACATCTTGCTAGGTAAAATTTTGGAGGGTTGTGCTTTTGAAATTAGAATTTAGCACTCTCTCTCTCTTGCTGATGGTACTGTGATCATTCACTTTGTGTCTTTATTGGCATTATAAATATGTATGCCAGTTCCTAAAGTCCCATACTTTAACCACTGTTCCACCTAGGAGCATACATATGTGTGTGTGTGTGTGTGTATACATATATATATACATACATATATATACATGAATACATACATATACATATACATATATATATACACATACACACACACACACACACACACACACACATATATACACACATATATATATAGTTGTTCAGTCTTTTTTTTTCTCAGTCATCTTACTCGTCATGACTCTATATGGGTTTTTCTTGGCAAGGACACCGAAGTGGTTTTCCATTTCTTTCTCTAGCTCATTCTACAGATGAGAAAACTGAGCAAACAGGGTTAAGTGATTTGCCCAGCGTCACACAGCTAGTAAGTGTCTGAGGCCAGATTTGAAGTCATGATTCCAAGCTAGGCACTCTATCCACTCTACCACCTGGCTGCCCTTTCTTTAGGTTTAGTGTAACTTTATTCTGGGATCCTGGTAGAGTCCTAAAGCTGCTATTCCTCCATGTGTCCGGTCTGTTCTCTGTTCGCAGATTCAGACACCGCCTTTAGCCATTTCTAAGATTGTCATAAACAGTCCAAAATCTACTGACTTTCAAAGTTTACAAGGTCATCTTCTGGCTAAGGAAAGGGGGTGAGCAGGGGACAAAGCTCCCCACTCCCTGCTAGAACAGATTCCCGCCCCCCATACTCAGCCTCCCCAAACACTTCATCCTCAGGAATTTTGCTGAAATTGCTCCCACCAAATTGGCCCATTTCTAGAATCCCGGGTTCTGAACTGGCCAGGTGGATATCCTCAGGGCGGGACCCTGCCTCTCTCACCAGCCGTGATATACTGACTGTACAGCATCATTTTATTCCCTCTAGTTTCTTTCACTCTTTCCAAGCTAATACTTAGTGCCATACCTTCCCCTCTACTATTCTACCATTCTCCCAGTGAGAAGGAAGATACAGCCCGTAGCAGTGAACCTAACTCTGCTCTGCCTGGACATCTTACCGTGAGTGCTACTCCCTATTCCTGCCATCATATCCTAAGGCTTTGGACAAGTAAAAGTATCTCCTTTTCCAAAAAATAGCTAAGACCCCTAACTAAATTTTTTACTAAGCTCTCCAATAAAATCATAGGTGGTCAATAGTGAAAAAGGAGGCAGCCAGGTGGCTCCGTGGATGGATTCTGGGCCTGGAGTCAGGAAGACCTGAGTTCAAATATGGCCCCAGATTCTTACTAGCTGTGTGACCCTGGGCAAGTCGCTCAACTTCTGTTTGCGCTATGCTACCGGACAAGGAAATGGCAAACCGTTCCAGCGTCTTTGCCAAGAAAAACCCGTGGATGGTATGGTCCACGGGATCATGAAAAGTTGGATGTGACTGAATAACTAAACACCACCAATAAAAAGAAGAATGAAGCAAGTGAGGGGAAAAGAAGAAAATAAATGGGGAAGATATTCAGTATGGCGATATGTAAACAGCTTTCTGGATGACTTAGCATTGAGTGAGAATAGAGTAGGAACCTGTGATTTCCTTTGCTAGAGAACTACTCGATCTATGCTAGAGGGCTTGATCTATGACTTAATAGGTCATTCTTGGGAAGTTGTTTGAGGCTCCTAGAAGTAAAGAGGCTTCCTCAGGGTCACACAGGGTGTTGTCAGAAGCTGGTCTTGGAACCAGGTCTTAATAACGTCCGGCCTAGCATTTTATCTACTTCATTAGCCCGTACTGCTTCCAATTTAATACCGATCATAAAATATAGACTACAGTATCAATTATATAATTAACATTTATACAGCAATTTGAGGTTTGCAGCGTGCTTTACATATACTATCTTATTTGAACCTCCCAATGACCTTGTGAGGTAGGGGCTATTAATATTTTAATTTTACAGACGAGGAAACTGAGGCTGGGAGAGGTGAGGTCATGAAACTAGTATCTGAGGCAGGAGTCAGTCAGGACTTCGTCATGTCAAAGCCAGCCTTCTATCACCTCTGCCACCTGGACATGTTGAGATCTAAACTCTCAAGGGGACTCTGTCATCTTTATTTACTCATCCCACAAATATTTCTTGAGTGTACAAGGCACCGTGCAGAGGCCAAGTTTTTGTAACTGCTCAGTGAATGCTTATCTGTGGTGGTGGTGATGATGAAAAGTGATCTTAGTTTGTGGGAATAATTGGAAGCTATAAATGTTTCTTTCATAGAATTTCTGAGGTTTAAAAAATAAAATAATGGCCCACTTTCATGAAATGATCTGAGCAAAATCTCAAGAGAGCTGAAATATTTGTTCTCTTCTCATCGTGAAATTAAATCCTACTGATTTTCCACAATATGCATATATATAATTATTCTTTCAGCTCAGTCATTTAGATCTGCCGTGGCATCTTTTGTTGACTTGTCATCTTCTCTAATGATGTAGAAGACAAATGTATTAAAGTTACCTCTTGTGAGGAAGTATTCGCATAGGTGATAAATGAGTAGATTAAGTCTGTTCTCAATTTTATAGTAGATTGTGACGATTCTGAGCACTCCAGGTTTCAACCTAAGTGTTGTTCATTTAGCTGTCCTAATTAGGGTCTGATAGGATTTTAAAATACACTTTGTGGTAACAATCTTGGAGACAATAAATAATTGGAATTCGTCGCTTCTAAGCTATTAGACTATTTGCTTTATAGACCATTAGGTTTAGAACAGCAGTATTTATTTACTTGATGACTATGGATGGATACAAGACCATGACTGTATATAGTAATAATAATACATTAATGGTGGCTTTTATAGTAGCCCAGGCTTGACCAGGCCGATCTGATACCTCCTTTTTGACACTGTAATGAAGTGAGAGATACTTGGTAGAAGACCTGATAGTTAAGTGAAGGAGATTTATTCAGCCATGGTAAGAAAAGGACATTGGGGCAGCTAGGTGGTGCAGTGGATAGTGTTGGGCCTAGAGACAGGAAGATCATCTTCTTGAGTTCAAATCTGACTTCAGACTCTTATTGGCTTTGTGACCCAGTGTTAAGTCACTTAACCCTGTTTGCCTCAGTTTCCTCATCTGTAAAATGAGCTAGAGAAGGAAATGAGAAACTGCTTCAGTGTCTTTTGACAAGGAAACCTCAAAGTGGGTAACAATGTTGGGTACAACTGAAAACAACTGAACTGATGGAAATGGACATAGATACGTATAGCCTTCATTAAGTTGAGCGTAGCTCCTTGCCTGTTGCCCTTGGCAGTTCTACTGAACCCTTGGTGAGCAGTTGGAGCTTGTAGTGGCTTTTTCATAGTCAGGACACCAGGAAGCTCCAATCCTTGAACCAGTTATTTTAAGGAAAATAATTACTCCAACCTACATGGTGCAGACTCTAATAAATAGTTCTACCATCATACCTCCAAATTTGAAAAAAAAATAAATGTACTTTTTTTTTTAAATGGCATCCATTCTAAAATAAATTTCATACATTTTAAAAGTACCAATTTTTCTTGTAACTTTAAGAAGTAGGAGGAATCCTTTACTTTTTTTCCTGTTGCAGTTACCTACTAACTTGTCTTTCCATGTCTATTCTCTTTGCCCTCTACTCTATTATTCATCCTGCTACCTTATGGATAGATCTGTATACTTTTCTATACCGTCTTCCATTGGAAGAGAAAGGATTTATGGCAGTGATTCTAAAGCCTTCTGGTCTCAGTAATCCTAATGCTCTTAAGAGTAATTGAGGATTCCAAAGAACTTTTTCTTATGTGGATTATATCTATTGGTATTTATCATATTGGAAATTAAAGCTGATAACTTAAAATATATTTAGTTTTATTTCGTTAAAAATTATATTAACATAATTATGAAAAGTAACTTTTCCAAAACTAAAAAATTCAATGAGAAAAATAGTATTGTTTTATATAGTTTTGCAAGTCCCTTTAATATCTGGCTAAATGGAAGGCAGTTGGGGTCTCATTGGCTTCTGCATTGGATCTCTTGTAATATATTATTGTGGTTAAAGTGCATGAATAAAATCTGACCTTGCTCAGATCTATAGTTGGAGAAAAGAGAAATACTTTAATAGATGATTTCTTAGTATTATCGTTAGGAAAATATTTGTTACCTCAAGACGAATTGTACTTGTTTTGCTCTACTCCAGAGAGCAGAACCAGATGAGCAGTGATCTGTTGCTTCAAGGAAAATTTTCCTAACCATTCGAACTCCCCAAAGTAGAGATCAGGCTGCCTTGAGAGGCAGTGGGGTTTGGGTGGTCAGGGAATATTATACGGGAGACACCTTGCATTTTCCTGGCCACATAGTAGGTGCTTAGTAAATGTTAATTGATTGATAGCTCATGTATGGATCAGAATCAGTGACCTTGGAGATCCTCTAGATCCAGTGATTATTAAACTTCTTTTTTTTTTCTTTTTCTAACAAGGCTTCAACTATTGCCTCTATGAAGATAATTTCAGCCATAAGTTACCTCAGTCCTGATTTTTCTTCCATCAGTATTTCCAGCTATTTCTTTTGACTGTGCTATTTGTCAGTTACTTTACCGTTCACCCACTCCCTGTGTTTGAAATGTGGATATTGCATTTTGAGTCTCCTCTGTAATACCCTCTTGGCCCTTATGTAACACTTTGTACCATTCATGTTTTTACCATGTATTATGGTTAATTTGTTGATGTAACCAGACTGCTATAATTTTCAAATCCCATATATGATGGGTTTCTTTTTTAATCAGTTCTTATATTCCCCTAGTACTTAGCACAGTTTTCTTCTCAGAGTAGGTTTATAATATTTGAAAGAATGAATAATGCTTTACAGTATTTCAAAGCATTCTTAGGTTCGTTTCAAAGTATTTGGTTTTTCTGACGATGCTTCTTAAGGTAGGTGTAGGGTAAGTGGTGGCCATTATTTAGCTCAGTTTTAAAGAGGGCACTGGCCAAAATAACTGTGTTTAACCAATCCAAACTATATTATAAACCTATAAGACACTGGAACTTTTTACCACAAACTGCTTTTCACAGAGCAGCAAATCTCATTGGTCCAGAGATTGGGGACTGCAAACCAGGAATGAGACAAAGGAAAAATTCAGCTTTTTCAGTTGATAAATATTAAGAAGTAAGGACCTTTGATAGTAAAGATTTTCTGGAGTGGTTAAAAAAAAGTCCTAATGGGCTTGTGCAAGCCTTAATACTGATATTTGGGGGTGTTCTGGTATAACATAAATGATAGAGAATAGTGATACAGGAGGATTGGAGAGGGTAAGAATCAAATGAGAATCCTAGGACTTCAGAGTTGAAAGAGACCTCAGTGGTCTAGCCTGCCAACCCATATATGAAAAAGAATTTCCATTACCTGACAAATGGCTATCAGCTTTTACATAAGATTTCCAGCAAGGAAGAACTCACCCATTAATTCTGGAGGTAATTATTCCCCTTTGAACTAACTGATTATAAGGATGTTTTTCTTTCCATCAAGATGAAATTTGCTTCTTCGAAGCTTCTACCTTTTCCTCCTGGTTATTCTCTCCAGAACCTAACAGAACAAATATGATTTCTCTTCTAGGGACGGCTCTTTTAAGTACTTGGAACATGTCTCCCTCAACATTCAGTTCTCCAGGTTCAACATCCCCAGTTACTTCAGCCAGTCCTCATGAGGTGTGTGTAGGCTTAAGACCCTTCACCATCCTGTTTTTCCTTTCATCTGGACACTTTTCCATCTTATTATCAATTTACACCTTAAAATGTTGTGCCTGGAGCTGAACTGAACACAGTACTCCAGATGTTGCCTTACCTAGGGCAGTGTACAGTGGGGCTGTCACCTCCTCATTCCTGGAATTAGGCCTCTCGGTCGCCTCTTGGTGAGAGCCTGTCTTAGCCTGTTGCCTTTGTGCTTGTCTAAAGTGGAGTAAAGGTGTAGGTCAAGGAGTTAATGTTGGGCTTTAAAATAAGATTGATATCCCTGTTGGATCATGGGCTTGGTAGAGATGGTCTTTTTGGAAAGACGGTAGGGGTCAGAGTAGGGAAGAGATTCAGATTTTTAAAAAATAAAAACAAGGCACTAAAGATTAAGGGATAACTAGGTGGCACCATGGATAGAGAGCTGGGCCTGAAGTCAGGAAGACTTATCTTCCTGAGTTCAAATCTAGCCTCAAATACTTAACTAGCTGTGCGAGCCTGTGTTAAGTCACTTAACCCTATTTGTCTCATTTTCCTCATCTGTAAAATGAGCAGGAGAAGGAAATGGTAAACAGCTTCAGTATCTTTGCCAAGAAAACCTGAAATGGGGTCAGGAAGAGTCAGACACAAACAATTAAACACCGACGACAAACGAAAGATGCAAGGAAGATAGCAGTATGTTTTGTAGGGGTAGGCAGTGATTTAGTATAGTAGAAATTTTGGTTGAGCTTCTATAGAATTAATGCTTTTCATCTTTTAAACAACGTATCTACTCTTTATCCCCTCCCTTAGTTTACCTGTCTTCCCTTTTTCCTAAATGAATACAGTTCTAGTAAACCCACTCTAAGATGGATTTTACTTTTCCCTAAAGGAGTTGCAGAATTTATTGTGACACGAAGGGTCATATTAGATTTAAAATTTTTGTTAAAACTTAGGCAGTGACTGGTGTATCACAGGCTTCACACCCATAACCTATGTTGAGCTTTTCTCAAACTGAGTGTTTGAGGATGCTCAGATTCCAGAAAAGATGGTGTCACTTTAAGGTTAGCCTCTTGTCACCTTGACTGACCTGTTTTCTCTGTCAAAAGATGGAGGTATCAAGGTCTTCTATAATGTTGGTTTGAGAAAAATAATACTGATTGCTTTCTGGTATATTCCATGATTATACTTGGGAACAAATGCACTATCATACCATGAGAAAGAGTATAATCTGTTGATGTAAAAAGAGGAAGGAAATGGATTCAAAGATAATGCCTTTCAATCCTTCAACAAAATTGTAGTAGGAAAAAAAGGTCATCAAGCATTAAAAAAACCCAAAACTAATTTAAGTAGTGTAAAATGAAGAACCAAAGTTTGAAAAAACTGCACCAGAAAGGAGGTCAGGAATAGATAAGATTAAAACCATTCAGTATTGCTGGTCAAAGATGAGATAGAAACCAACGGCTGATTTTTATATTCCCTTTGGAAGTAAGGTTTATAGAAACTCAACAATCTGTAGTTGTGCTGAATCTTGTTTTTTTGCTTTTTAAATAGCACTTCTAGGTAGTGAGAATGGAAATAACTATAGATATGAATCACAGGGGATACAGTGTGATTGGTTTTTAGTTGCAAGGAAAGGAACTCTGACTATTAATGGTCATAAATGAAGTCTTTCCCTCTTTCTTTCTTCCTTCCTCCCATCCTTGCAAGTTGCAGGGAAAGAAAGTATGAGGAGGCGGGGAAGGAGAGAAAGAATAGTGGAAAACAGCAGAAGGATATTAGAGCAAAAGGAGTGATGTGTGATAAACACTTTGACACTGGTGAGAAGATGGTCATAAAAAGGAGATAAAACTAGGATAGTTCTTCAGTAAAGAGACAAATATCCTTCAGTAGATTCTGAAGACTAAAGACTTAACCAGTTAATACCTCCACATCTGTCTGGCATCTGTCCGTTTTACCACACAGCCATTTTCCTCCTCGCCCCTCAGTTCAAGTGCTCATCACAACTAAACTATTAACTTTTATTTATTTATTATTATAAACTATTGCCGCATCTTCCCTCCCAATTGGTCTCCTTGCCCTCTTCCATTTCCTTTCTTCCCTCCCCATTTCATCCTCTGAAGTAATGCTTAATGAGTGGTCCTGAAGCACAGATCTTGGCATATGCTTCCCTACTCTGAAAGCTTTCTCTCTGCCTCTAGTATACAATAAAAACTTCTCTGACTTTTAAAGCTCCTCACAATCAGCTCTGGCCTAACTCTCCAGGCTTGTTGTACACTTCTCCTTCATGTATTCTGTTGCAGCCAAACTGGCTTGCTTACTCTTCCGGAGGCATGGCATCCTATGGTAGAGTACTGGATTTCTGGGTTAAAATCCTGCCCTCTAACACTTAACTATATGCTCCTGGGCATGTTACTTAACATCTCTAGTCTTTTAATTTGTTCATTCATAGTATGAGGAGGTTGGATTGGATCAGAGGTGTCAGCTACATGCAGGCTGTAGTGCTGCTCAAACTACAAAAATGTAATTGGTAAGTAGTTGACAAAATTCAGATCTATGGAAATTGTATTGAGTCATAATCAAACTTAGAATAATAATAAAAAAATACCTCTTGTCTAGTCAAATCGTTCATTGCCTTCCCCATTTTAAGAAGAGGTGGCGATTAATGAAGTCCAATACTGTAGACTAGTCAAAATGGATAAGGACTGAAAAAAAGGCCTTTCATTTTGACAGTTGAGAGAAATCATGGGTAAATTTGGATAGCGTGATTTCTGTTGAATGATGAAGTGGAAAGCAAGATTTCAGAAGGTTTAGGAGAGACAAGAGACAAGTGGAGGTATCGTGTTTAGAATTTAGATGGTTTTCTCAAGGAAATTCATAATTTGTAGGATTAAGTGAGGTTTTTTGTTTTCAAGGATGGGTATAATGTTGCCGTGTTTATGGCTGAGGTAAGGATACGTGAGATACAGGGAGACGGAAGATTGGAGAGTAGGGGCAGACTTCTGTAGAAAGATGGTAGGAGATGGGATCAAGAGAGGGTGGGAAGGAGTTGGCCTTGGCAATGACAAGAACCACTTCTTCATCACAGACTGGGTTGAAGGAGAAGAAAGATGGCTGAAAGATGTGACATAAGGGAGAGGGGAGAAGGGGGAGCTCTCTGGTAATTTCCTCATTTTGGGTGGGAAACGGAGGGGTTGTAGTATGAGGCAAGGTCTTCAGCTGAGAGTGACATGGGTAGGGAGTATTGTGAAAGGAGACAGAAGAAGTTTTGAAATGGGCTTGGAACAGCCACTGTAGAGAATGAGATACCAAATCAATTGGGGAGAAAAAGGATGTTTGCCTTGCTGCTGTGAGGGCCCACTTGTGAAATTAGATAGTACAAATGTGTAGTGAACACTGCCAACAGGACTTAGTATTCCCTTCAGTTCTTTCCTGCCGCAGTTCCTGGAACAAAGGAGGCAGATGGTAGATTAATCCAGTGTTAGGGTTTTGGCAAGGCAAGATCGCAGTAGGAGAAGGGGGGCAAGGCCAAGAGATTTGACAATAGAGCATAGTGTAGAGATTACTTCACCAAGAAGTTGAAATAGGAAATTATTTCTCCTATCCAGGAGAATGGGCAACATGAAGGGTGTTTAAATGTATCCATTGCAATGGGAAAAACTTCAGAAGGACACATAATTAGGTTAATAGAGTCACTGGAAAAGATTTTAGAGATCATTTTAGCCCAAACCAGCCTCGTCATTTTACAGATGGGGGAAATAGGCTCTCATCAGTCAGTTTAAAATAAATGGCTAGTTGATTTTTACTTTTAACCTCAGCTTAGAGTGTAGTTTTACAAGTCACAGATTGGACCTTTTATATTAAGAAATATATTCAGAAATCTAAAGGTTTGTTAAATTATCCCAGGGTCTTATATTTATGAACTATCAAGGAAAGCATCTCACTAAATTCTATGACAATTAACATAATTAAAGCACATTTGCTTAAATGTAGCTATAGGGTTTTTAAATGCAGGTGGTTGTGTTTTGTTTATGTGTGGTTCTTAATTTGCACAGCTGTGATTTTTTTTTTTCAGAAATTAAACTGATGAAAATAAAATTTTGCAGGGAAGAAGTTATATTTAGGTGGTACCAGTTTTTGATGCATTGCAGTTTTGAAAGGGCAAATTATAAGTCCTAGCATTTACAACCAGAAGATTGACAGAAGAGCAAGGCCAAGGTCTGCAGCATTAACTGACTTTAAAAAAAAAGAAAGAAAAAGACTGGGCACAGAGCAGAAAAGTGTAACTAATTGCTAATTGTTTGCTAATTGTTTTGAGTGGAGCTGAATGCAGAGGAAACCTGTGTATTTAAGTGTGATGACATTCTAGATAATGTAAATGACCTATCTACTGGTAGGTTTTTAAATTAACTCCCAAACTGACTTTCACTTGCAAACAAAACAAAGCAACTATGCAAATAGTTTTGGTCTGTGCCTGGAGCATACCTTAACCTGAACTGAATACACAAGGTTTGCTGAACTGATGTAGGCTATTTCATCAAATTTGCAATACTTTTGGGCTCCTAGTGATCTTCCTGGTGTTAATGCTAAATCAAGCATTCAATTCTAGGAGTGAGGGAGAGGGAAGAGGGGGAAGACTTACTTTAAAATAAATAAATAAATGAAAGCCAATCTCTTTCAAGGACAACTAGGTGGCAGGCTGTGGCTAGAGTGGGGGTCTGAAATCAGGAAGACCTAACACTTTTTGGGGCCTGGAGTCATCTTTCTACTTCAAATCTGGTTTAGACACTTAATAGCTTTGTGACCCCGAGCAAGTCATTTAACCCTGTTTGTCTCAATTTCTTCATCTGTAAAATGAGCTAGAGAAGGAAATGGCAAACTACTCCAGTATCTTTCCCAAGAAAACCCCTAATGGGATTGTGAAAAGTTTGATGTGAGTGAAATGACTGAGCAGTAACAACAAAGGTTGTGACTTTCCCTGTGTGATCACATCTGTTTGAAGGAAGTTGCAGTCAATCATCCTGTGTATTGACTGTTTACCAAGTAGATACCCAGCAATCCTTCTAACCATGTTTCCTGGACATGATTGCTTGATGCCGCTGACCTGAACTCTTCTGTTATACCATCACCTCCTAGATAGATGAAGCCCTCCTGACCTCTAGTCCCATGTCCCCAAAGACCTGCTGGATATCTCCAACCTGGATGGCCTCAGCCTCAGATCTGATGTATATAAAACGAATGCCATATCTTTTCCCCCCAAACCTGTTGCTCATACAAACTGCCTTATTTCTATGGAAGACATCACCATCCCTTGTGAATACTATCCACAGCATCCCTTGTTCTGTCTCTTTCTCTTTAAGGCTACCACCTTAGAGATCATGTCAGTACTTGCATGGAATCTCATTAAAAACTCTTAATTCATCTACCTAATTTTCTCCCTTCTATCATCAGTCTCTTTTCCCTATAGCTTCTAAATTAATATTCCTAAGCCATAGGACCAACTATAATTCTACCCTCCTTGAATCCTTATTGCTGTAGGATATAATACAAATTGATCTTGGCATTTAAAACTTTTCACAGCCTGACTCTAACCTAACTTCCTGATTTATTTCGTATTTTCCATATGAGACTTTTTTCTCTTTGTATCCCCTTTGGCACTATACCTTGTGCAAAGAATATATTTAAAATTTGTTTAATTAAATTCATTTTCAACATTTAAACATTCTAAAAATTGTGTTTGAAATTGCTAGCTAGTGGGTCAAGAACTTGGGGCATTTTTGGAGGATGTGCTATGTTGTGTACAAGAGCAAGGCAGGTGTAAACCTCAGACCCCAATTTGGTAACCCTTACAGTAATGTTACGCTATTTAAATCTTTGGCATTTAAATTGTGTCTTGTTGCAGCATGTGCTGAGTTTTGAGATAGGATGTTAAATAAAGGAAGCTCTTCAGACATACCTGCATATTTGAGCATTTGAGGCCAAATAGTTAGCTTTAATTTTACATTCAGTTTCAGTAAATTTTGGACAATTTTAGAAAGTTTGGGGATTGTCAGAATAAGATGAAAGGCCTTTGCCTTGTCGAGCTGTGCTGGAGTTAAGACCTGAGCTAAAGTCCTCTGCCCTATACTCATTGTGACTTTGGGCAAGTCTCATAACCTTTCAGTGAGGGCCTCAAGCAATTCCTTGGAACTTTTTCACAGAGTTGTTGAGGATCTGAATTGATAGAGGGAATTTTCTTGCTCCGCAAGTTTTCTTTCACCAGTGAAATTATGTGGATCAAAAAAAAATGTATATGAAAAGGTGACCATTTCCATCTTTAGAGTTTACCAAAATAAATACCTGTTTATGAAGCCAATTGCTGGTTTAGTGAGTTGTATTCCAGTTGTGTCTGACTTCATGACCCCATTTGGGGTTTTCTTGGGAGACATACTGGAGTGGCTTGCCATTTTCTTCTCCAGACCATTTCATGGGTGAGGAAACTGAGACAAATAGGGTTAAGTGACTTGCCCAGGGTCACAGAGCTACTAAGTATCTGAGGCTGTATTTGAACTTAAGCTAAGTCTTCTTGACTGGCAGGCCTGGCACTGTATCCACTGTGCCACTTAGCTACCCATAACCAATTGCCAGTACTTTGCTCACTATTTTTTCATCTTGCCTCATGGGTTGGCAAATAGTACAAATGGCAATCAGATATCACGCTTTTGATTAGATACCTAAAATATTTGTCACTTTAGATTGCTCTGTATTGGAACGCAATATGTTAGAGTTTAAGCTGTAAAAAAATACCTTTGATCATTGTTAAATCTAGCATTTCTCTAATCATATATCATCTAGTTTATATCTATTGAAATTCAAAATACTGTGAAACATGAAATTGACCAGTTTCACATTTATATAGTAAATCAAGAAAAGGAATTGTAACATATGTTTGTTTCCTTTACTGACCTTGTAAGACACTCATTAGAGCAACAGAGGACTTTCAGACTTAGCGAACCCTTTTGATTGGGACCTTAGGTATATTCAAATCTTATAGTATTGTCAGTTGAAAAGAATCGTTAACAACATACCTAGCACTGTGTGTATTGGGGTTACAGAGACATATAAGCAATTCCTGCTTCCAGGGAGCCTAAATTCTTTTAGGGAAAACAACTTATAGACACAGAAGGAAATATAAAATTTGTGCATTTCATGAGATGCTTTTTTATTGTAAGGGGTGTTCCAAGAATGGAATCATTTTCCTTATTAAAACATTGACTACAAGCTAATTTTTCTCTAGCAATGCATAGAGATAAATTATATTTCTGAATAGGTGAGTGGGTGAGAAACTTGGTGGTTTAGCAAGTGGTGCAAAGGAAATGTTTCTGTTTAGGCTCAGAGATCTGCATCTCTATAGCCACTATTTCCTAAACTACTTAAAGTATGGGTGCCAATATTGCATTTGCCATCTGCTAAGAGAGATTTAGGAAGACTGTATCTTAGAGACATAGGTGTTGTTAATCTTTAAGTGGAATCCAGACTGATTCTTTAGAGGAGTCCTACAGATTTTTTGGATTTTATGCCAGAGATGGTTTGATTTGAATTTCAACTGAAGAAAAGTTAGCATAATTTTTGTAGGTTATCGAAAATATATTCTTACTGTTTGATGTAACATTAATAGATATTCATCCTGACTCAGATAAATGTATCACATTTACAAAGTGTATATTGTACATTTTAAATCATAGTTTGACTTTTGAGGGATTCATTTTTTTAGATAGATTAGGAAATGACATGCTTTTATTTGATAATTGAAGTACACGGTTGTGATGTAATTCAGTAGGCTACTCATGAGTATTAGGGGCATTTTGTTTTTGGTCAAGTTGACAACTATCAGTGAGCTACATTACATTGTTTGATTTAATTGTTATATTCTGGATATTTTAAAATCAGACACAACTGCTTTATTTAGATGAAAAGTCATATATATTTTTGAATATGTAACTAATCATAAACATGAGATTTGGGGCTAGAAAGTGAGTTGACATTTTCAGCCAAGTGAATATGAGATACTTAAAATAATTGAGCTAGACAGCTGATTTTATTGGTTATTATTTCCTCTCTTTATTTATAGATTGGATAAGAGAAGTGAATTTTCCTGCTTTTTTTGATCCCCGAATTGTATTTCTATTTAGAATTAGTCCAAAGAAGGAGAATATACTTTCTATGCCCACAGAAGTAGCAATAACTGTTTCAAGTTGGATTATCATTTCACTACTGTCTGAGTAATCCATTTGCTTAATTAAATGACCTCCAACATTTAAGGGTCTGGTTTTATTAAAAAAGATTATCAAAAGACATGTATACCCCATCCTAACCTGTTAATTGTTTGCTTTAAAATGGCTTCAGGTGAAACAACTTTGCAGGGGACAAATTAGCTCTCTAGTTTATGGAAATTAGTTCTTGGGTCAAGCTCTAAAAATTTAAAATCCATCTTTACTGATTTAAATAGTAAATAGATTATAGAGAATATAATTGGGTAGCATTTTGTTTGGATACCTAGCAGATCTCAGGTACAGAGGCCTCTCACACAATGTCCTTGAAGTGTTTTGTTTTGTTTTAATTTTCGTTAGGGGAGGAAGAATGGGAAGGAGGACTATGGGTAGAATAGAAGAAGAAAGACTTCCCATCCTGGAATTGAGGTGGGATTGTATTGGAACCAGCTCAAATCTACTTTTAGGAACAGATTATTAAATTTTTCAGCGTGAGCATTTTATACCTCGGAGATGAGCAAATCTACAAATGAAGGGTTGATTTATTGTTTGCTGATTGTCTAGACTTGAGAAATGATGGAGGCTATATTAATAATATAGATTAATCATTAAAAAGTGTATCCTGTATACATTTTTTTTTCTGTAGAGGCAGTATTAAAATTTACCAACAACACTTTTTTTTTCTAGCAATCCCCTTATCTTCAATTTAACATCTAGCTAGTGATGACAATTCCCCAGTGAGTTTGGGAGTGCCCACACAGCACAAAGATTATTGGCAGGTCGTAACTCAGATAGAAGGTCTTCTGATTGTGGCTTGATGTCTGTTGTCTGAGGTCTAGTCTAGCTCTGTGTGGAGAAGGTCATGCTCTGGCTACTGGGTGGTAAGTTCTTTGGCCATAAAAGATAGATCTAAGTATGTTATAGATACACATATAAGTATGGTGTAGTCTCCAGTCTCCTTTCCAATATTGGCCATCCTCTCCCCTGGAGAGATTATTCAGCCAGCAAACATTTATAATTGTTTTGGTATGCCATGAACCATGCCCACATAAGATGGTGAACTTAATCTATAAATGCTGTGTGTGTTCTGACTGTTCACCAACCTGCTGTTCAGTCTTTCTTCTTCTCTGGCCTCCATATTCACATTTTAATGTGAATATTTTAATTTTAATACTGAAATAAGGCTAATTAATAACCCTACAATGGTCTCAAAGTGTTTGAGTGAAAGGAGGAGTCAATCCATGTGGCAAACTTCATTCTTTTTAAGAAATTGCCGCAGCCACTCCAATCTTCAGCAACCACCACCTTGTTCAGTCAGCAGCCATCAAAACTGAGGTGAGACCCTCTCCCAGAAAAATGATTACAACTCGAAGAAGGTTCAGATGATGTTAGTATTTTTTAGCAACAAAATATTTTTAATTAAGGTATGTACAATATTTTTAGACATAATACCATTGTACACTTAATAGACCACAGTTTAGTAGAAGCATAACTTTTATATGCACTGGGAAACCAAAAATTTCTTGTGCCTCTATTGTGGCACTCACTTTAATTGTAGTAGTCTAGAACAGAACCAGCAATATCTTCAAGTTATGCCTGTATGCTACATGACAGAATTCAAATAGATCTTGACAGGCTTAAATGATGGACTTTATCTGATACGAGGAATTGTAATAAGGATAAATGTAAGGTCCTTCACTTGGGTTCAAAAACTCAACTTCACAAGTCTGGGGTAAAAGAGCTGAAGTTAGACAATTTCATGTGGAAAAAATTAAAACAACCACCACAAAACAAAAACAAAACTTTGATGTCTTTAAAGGAACGGAAGCTCAACATTAGGCAATAGTTTGACGTGGTTTGGGCAAAGACTCATGTGATCCAAGTAGGCAGAATTAAGAGAATCATACTATCCTGAAGGAGGGAGGCAGGCAGTGGTCCCACTATAGTGGTCAGTATGTAGCTGAAGAGTTGTTCTCAGTTTCTGGGCATCATTTTTAGGAAGTCAAGTCATCAAGCATTTATTGAGGAGGACATCTGCAAGCTGTTAACAATCCATAAAAAGGTATTGAGGATGGCAAGGGGACTGGAAATGACGCCATACAAGATCATTTGAAGGATCTGAGTGTTTAGCCTTGAGAAGAGAAGACTTGGGGGAGGAGTGAATTAGATCTGTCCAAAAGTGGAATTAACCCCCTCTCTGAGGCAGCTAGGTGGTACGGTGAATACAGTGCTGAGCCCAGAGTCAGGAACACCTTAGTTGAAATCCCACCTCAGATACTAGCCGTATGACCCTGGGCAAGTCACTTAAACCTCTGTTTGCCTCAGTTTCCTCATTTCTAAGATTGGGACAATAATAGCATGTGATTCCCAGAGTTGTTGTGAGGGTCAAATTAGGCAGTATTTGTAAAGCTCTTAGCACAGTGACAGGCATGTAGTAGGCACTCAATAAATTACCTTCCTTCTGAAAGTATTGAGTTTCCCATTGGTAGAACTTTTCCGGGGGAGGCTAGATGGTAGAGACCTTGTAAAGGGGATTCCTCTTCCTTCATGGGCTGGACTAAGTGATCTCTGAGGTCTTTTCCAGTTCTCAAGAATTTGTGAATTATTGATTTGGAGCAGGAACTCTGGGGTTCAAGACCTCAATTACCTTTCCTCACCCCCAACCCCATTCTCAAGAGACTAGTAAAATAGATCAGCAATGATAGTTACTTTGCACTTCCAGAAATTATATTAAACATTGTTTAAGTAAAATTAAGATTCCCTCCCCCTTTTCCCCTTTGTTCTAGAAATAGCTAGGTATAATGATTAACTTAGTGCCCTTTTCTTTGAACAGGACCACTCATTAGTAAACTGCATATGTAAAGTTCCTTAGCATCTCTCTCTGCTATTTAACTTTTGAACCATAAAACAAAGACAAAACTGGGCAGGAGGAATTACTGACCTGATCTCTCTGGGCTTGGCTGAAGGATTTTGCATCAAATCCCAACTTTAGGGTGGGGCTTGGTTATAAATATTATTCCTGTTTTATTTTTTAAAAGTTTTACGATAATGATGTTTTGATGTTTTTTTGTTTTTTTTTCTCCCACCACTTAGATTTCCCAGTATCTCCTCTAGGTTAAATAACAAAAAACAAAACAAAAAAAACCTTCCCTTGTCTCAAAGCAAAATAGTTATAATCCAACCATGTCTAGTATTCAGCACTGGGTGTCTGGAGTCTCCCATATTTCCATTGAGGCCTAGCAGGTGTGTGTCAACAGTGGTACCTTGGCTTAAGAGCCCCAACTTTTTCTGCTGCATCATACTGTCTGCAGATTACCTGAGATTGCTTTTCCTTTTAGGGAGAATGAAAGTGGTTATCTTTTAGGAAAAAAGTTGAGAACCAGTAGGCACTAGGCAGTAGGAAAAATGTTCAATTGTTCCCTGATTTTTTTTAAAATTGGGATCCCTTTGACAGACTGTAAATATTTGAAGAATCACATTCTTAGTATTTTTTCTGAAAAGCAGGACTAGGGGGTGTGGTTTCTCTTTTTCTAGGATTAAAATCCATGGTAAATGATGGCATCAATATTCTATTATAATAAGATCAATTTGCAGTATATCCAGGCTTACTTTAAATGAAAGCCTAGCTTAATTGGGTTTGACTAAAGAAAATCATGTCCTTCCCAAATGGGAATGAAAATGAGCAGATGTACAAAATGAACCTTGAAATTAATCTTGGGTTCACCCCTCCTCTCCCCACCATTTTACAATAATATTGAAAGTGACAGGGGAAAATACATTCTGCATATTTAGAACCAATTTGAAAAAATCAGACATATCATTGGTATTTATGAGTGTACCTGTATTACCGAGACTAAACTGCTGCCATTCTTTAAAATGCAGCATACTTAAAAAGAAACATTTTTTTCAAGATCAGTTTAAACTTTGATTTATCATCCCACCATTTATCAAACTGAGAAACCTTTGAGACCTTTACAAACAGAGAAACCGCAAAACAATTCATCTTTTTTACCCCTTTTCCTCATCCTGAATGCTGTCTCTTATTTTAATCATGTTAATCTACTATGAACTGTAAACCACTCCTGCCGTCTGGTTGCTTGAGAACAAAAATGCTTTCTGTTACTCCTTCTTTAGTAAGCCAGGGCCGCACATCATGCATGGCCTTGCAAACAGTTAGGGGGTTAGTTGGAACTGATCGATACATTCAGAATCCTTTATTTAGTGAGATCAATACACTGTAATGAAGTCTGTGCTCCAATTCCCCGCCAAGGATCACTGCAGGGGATGAAAAGGTGTCTTTTTCTGTTATGAAGCACAATAAAAATTATGTTTGATTTAAAAAAAATTCCAAATACAGAGCCACACATTTTTCACCTCCTTTTAAATAGTGTCTAAAAAGCATGTGTTTGTGAATGTATCCCAGGGATTCTATGAAATTAGTGACACTTTTTTTTACTTGCCCAATTTTATTTTGGAGTGATTGTTCAAAATTAACGCTTAGGATCCTAATTTCAAAGTAAGTCAACGAAAGCCCTTATCATTCAAGAAGGAAAACAGGGGATTATTAGAATGATACCTTCTTAGTTAACACATATGTGGCCTGAACACAGGAGATGATTGTTATTAGAATGGATTTAATATGATTTTTCACATGTTTCTTGGTAATTCACATAGAAGAAAGACTTCTCTTGTTAGTAACATACTAGCAAAAAATATAGAGTACATGAAACTTCATTAGAAAGGTTTCTTTTAACCATAGTGCTTTGTACACAGATCTGAATGGAATGAAAGGTGATTTCCTTGAGGCATCTTTATGAATTGTTTAGTAGGATTGTGATAAGCTTCTTAGTAACCTGTTTATATAATTTCTATAATGTTGAGGCTGAAAATATTATGTCCTAACTCAGAAAGGCAAGTGCTGATGGGAATATGATCTTGATTGTTTAGCCTCTTCAGAGCATTTTTGAATAAAGGCTTCATATCTCTTAAACAGAATTTCTAGGAATTAGCATTGCCAGTTGCCCATTTCTTAAAATGTCAACCATTAAAATACAGCCTTTAATGTTATTACTACATCTGACTAAGCATCTCAGAATTTTTTTTCTTTTTTAAAGTAGATTTTTACTGATTTTTTTTTGTTTCCACATAGCCTACATTTCCCCCCTTCTCCTCCTTTTCCCATCTTCCATGAAGTCATCCTTTATGAAAATAAACTTTAAAAAGGAGAAAATATTTTTAAAAATCATCAAAATCCATCAATACCCTGAAAAAACAGAGATTACATAGAGTATTCTATACTTATAGATACCCATTTATGAAGAAGAGCAGGATAAGGTGTTATCTGAGATGTTTGATTTTTTCCCTAGTCAGCACTTTCCCTTCCCCTAGATGCATTAATTTTGTTTGTGCAGAAGCTTTTCAGATAATCAAAGTTATCTATTTTATCTTTTACAATTACCGCTATCCTTTATTTGGTTAAGAATTTATGGATTACTCTTGGTTGTGATAGGTAATGATCTGTTTTTCTAATAAAGTTTTTATGGCGTGACTTTAAACATTTAGATCAATTACTCATTTTGAATTTATGAATATGGTATAAGATGTTGGTCTAAACATAATTTCTGCCATATTTCCAGTTTTCCCAGAAGGTTTTTGTTAAGTGAGAAAGTCTAGGTAATTTATATTTTCTGGCTTATTGTGCTCTAAACTTACTGAGTTGAATTGTTTCTAATTCTTCTTTGTCTGCTCTTTTGGTCTACTTTTCTTTTTTTTCCACGCCAGTACCAGATGATTTTGATGATTGCTACTTGTAGTCTGTGGTCTGAAATTGCTATTCTTTCCGCGTCCTACATTTTTTCATTATTTCCCTTGATATTCTACATCTTTTGTTCCTCCGATGAATTTTGTTATTTTGTCTGACTGTGTAAAGTATCCCTTTGGTAGTTTGGTCACTATTAGGATTTGATCAGTATATAAAAATGCAGTAAAACTGCTCCTAGCAGGCTATCGTGTGTTTTACACTATAACATTCTGCGTCTGTAAGAAATTATCTTCTGCCTAAAAATGAGTTGTCTTAAAATATATTTCTGTTTTATTTAAGGCTTCAGTCAAGGGGTTCCTTTGTATCAGCACCGCAGACACAGAAATTTGAAGAAAAATAATAGCTAAAGTGCCTTTCAAAGTTACAAGATCTTGCCTTCTCTTACTTTCATTTTATTTTACTGCTTGTGAAATTATACCTTCATTAACATGGTCTTAGAAATTAAAATCTAACCATTTTGCGTAGATTTGTATTTAATAAAATTACATTCAGAACTACCACCACCTAAAACCCCGCAATACAAAAATCTACCTCAGCTTTGCGACTCTATTGTTTTAAAAATATCAATTAACTCGGGGGAAATTCTTATCTATTGGAATTAGGGCTTGGTAATATTCTAAAAAGAAATGTAGTACCTTTTATTCTTATGTTCTTCTCATTCTAATTTGTAGCTTAATCATCTGTAGAAGGAGAATAATCATACTCCTACCACCTTCCCTTATAGGATTTATTGGCCCTGTCTCTCTTGTTAGATTGCCCTCCTTGAGGGCAAGCGTACTATCTTACAATGCATTGCTGATAGCACGTGCTTAATAAATGCTTGTTAACTAGATGCTCAATGAAATTTACAACAACATACAACTGTATAATTTTAAGTAGGAGGAAAAACTTTTTCTGAAAATTATATAATATATACTTTTAAAATTTTATGGTCTGCACAAATATGAATATATTTTTCATGTACTTTTGCTTATATGTTTACTAGGATATGTTTTCAAAAGAAAACTTTTACAGGTATACATGGATAAACTTGGAAGTATAGTGTAGTTTGTGATTCTTTTGCTTGATCCCCCTAGAAAAGGGGGAGAAGGCTGAGAGTTTTGTGTGGCTTTCCAGTTAATTGAAAGCTGGATATTTGGTGAAGCAGCATTCTGAGTACTGGCATACTTGATGTGAAACTGAATCATCTGACAGAGTAAGTAGCATCAGTGTTTTGTCGTGGTTTCCATGGATTTCTCTATTTGTCCTTGACTTATAATGAACCTATTAGCTGTAAGCCATCCTAGTGCCTGTGGGCAAATCCTGATTCCTTCCAAAAGTAAAAGCTGACAGATGTGGCCAAAGGGGCTTTCTGTATGAGACACATTCAAACTTTTTAATGATTTTAATTTTCTAAACAGCAAACACTTTTCAATAGTAAAAAAAAAAAAAACATTAATGAGTGAAGAGGTTTCCTATGTCTTTATTCTAGGGTGACCTATATGTGGTATTTGATGTTTTCTTTCTTATCCTTTTGCTTCAGTGTTTCAAATTTAGACCGTGCTAGTTGGGGTTGATAAATAGCCATGTTTTCCATCTGAGGGCATAAGATTTTTTCCCCTTTTATTTCCATTTTTCTTTTTATATTTTTCATCTGAGTTTTTTTGGGAGGGCAGGGTGAAGACGACTGTGTATTGGCTTAAGGATACATACATAGGCAATACATAAATATAGTTATTTGGTAGAATATTAATTCCTGTGATCGATAGGCATGTTGTGTATTTTCTCCACTCTCCCTGGCCCTTATCTCTTCTTGCTTGGACTGTTCAATAACCTTCCAGTTGGTGTCTCTGATTCGTCTCTTTGCATTCCAATCTGTTGTCCACCTGGGTGCCAAAGTGATTTTTCTAAAGTGTAGTTCTGATGGCATAATTTCCCCCTACTTAGTAAATGCTAGTGGCTCCATATTATATGTAAGATTAAATATAAACACCTATATTTGTCATTCAGAACTCTTTATAACCCAGCCCATTCCTACTGTCTGTCTTTTTATATTTTACTCTCTACCCTGTACTTCATGATCCAGCTATATATAATAGCCTCCTTGCTCATCATTGTATACAGTACTGTACCTCCCACCTCCCCATCTCCTGTCACCATGCTTTTGGTGTCCTCGTATCTAGAATGCTCTTCTTCCTCATCTCCACCTCCAGTGTTGAGCACAGCACTTGGCTCATGGTAAGCCTTTAATAAATGCTTGTTGACTAACTAACTGAATAATTAGTCTATGACTGTACAACTGAAACATTTGGGGAAAAAAATTAGTTGAGCTCATGAAACTTTTGAATTCAAGTAGTTAATTACACATTTATTCCACATCTTGCTGTTTGAGAGAGGTTTTCTATATAGAATCTCTTGGTCAGATTTCTGTCTTGACTTATCTTTTAGCACTTTGACTGAGGAAAGGGTATTGGGAGGAAAGGATTTGTTTGTGAAATATTCTGATGCCCGTTGTAAATAGCTTATCTTAGAGCTTGTAGACTCTGTCTCACAAGGATAATGTTGTATTTCTCTTTTCAAGTTTAAAAGTCACCTTTGATGCTATAATTATGATGACATTTAATTGACTGTATATTTATATCCTATGTGGTCCAGTGGAAAGAATATGGGAGTTGGAGTCAGAGGATCTGGGTTCAAGTGTTGACTCTCAAATTTGTTCCCTGTGTAACCTTTTGCAAGTCACTTCTTTGGGAGTCATTTTTCTCATCTCAAAAATTAATGGGTCTGCCTAGGTCTAGATGATCTCCAAGGTCTTTTCTAGCTCTAAACCTTGGATCCTAGTATCCTAGAACCAAGTAGAAGAAATGTAACTTGTTTATTAACACTGTTCAGCATTTACTGTGCTCATTGAGCATCATTTTACCAGGTATGATGGGGATTATTTTAGTAATGGAAAGACACAGGTCTGTTATCCTTGATTTTAGCAAATTGATTTTAAACTGCTGACTGTGGGATTGTTTTGAGATAGATGTCAATAAGGAAACTGAATAGAGAAGAAAATCAAATCTTTCATTAGTCAACAAATATTTATTAAATGCTTACTACGGGCTGGTCACTGAGGATACAAAGGAAGGCAAAAACTTAGTCTTTTCCCTTAAGAAGTTCACATTCTAATGGGGGAGACCACATGCAAATGACTATATGACATGCGAGATATCTATTATGTAAATGGAAGGTCATCTCAGAGAGAAGGCACTAGCTCTAGAGAGGAGGGGACCCTTAACGGCCCCCTCCAGAAGGTGCAATTTGAGTTCAGCCTTGGAGAAAGCCAAGAAAGCTAAGAGGCTGAGAAAAGAAAGGAGAATATTTCATATATTGAGGGCAGCCAGTAAAAAGACATGAAGTTGGGAGGTAGATTGTGTGAGAGGATGGCTTGTTTCAAATGCACCTACTAGGTAAAAATACTGCTTTCCCTCCATGTAGGACCATTCATAAGATCATTGTGGTAGAGTTGGAAAGGACCTTAGAGGTTCACTAGTTCAACCCTATCATTGTACAGAGGAAGATACTAAACCTCACAGATATTAAGTGACTTGCCCAATGTCAAACGGTAGAGCCAGCATTTCATCCCAGGTCTTCTGTCTCTATATTCAGTACCCCTTCTACTATACAGTACTTCTTGTTTTTGTTCAGTGTGTCTCACTCTCTGTGACCTTATTTGGGGATTTTTGGGCAAAGAAACCAGAGTGGTTTGCTGATTCCTTTTCCAGCTCATTTAGCAGATGAGAAAACTGAGACAAACAGGGTTAAGTGACTTACCTAGAGTCATACAACTAACATGTCTGAGGTGGGATTTGAACGGAGGTCTTCTTGACTCCAAGCCCAGCTCTATCCACTGCATCACCGTCCTGCCCCGATGAAGTAGTACCTCCCTGTTAAATATGTTGTAGACAGCAAGTAAAAACATTTATTATTTTACCAGAGGCTTACGGAATTTAATTAAACTTAATTACCAATTTTATGCAACTAGGTTTTATTAAAAAAGTAAGAGCTTTGTAAATAATGTAAGTTTTGCCTTTTAAACTTCATTTTGGGTTTTATTTTTTTTTTTTAGAATCAGAAAACTTTCTTGTCATTCTTTCTAGCTATGAGACATCTTTGGAAACAAAAGTCTGATTTTGATACTTAATAATGTAATACATCAATAACCATTAAGTCATATGTACTGGCTAAGCTTTCATTAGGTGCACTGTTTGGTTTTTTATTCCCAAAATCCCAAACACAGCAAAAATGAGCAAGAGCTCATTACTGCCTCACAATCTGCAGTCAGCACAAAAAATGTAATCAGAGTTTAAAATAAATTCTTAATAATAAGGAAAACTTGGTACACCCACTTTTATCTTCCTTTTTTTCATTTTTTTTGTAATGAAAACAATCTTGTTTATTCCTTTATTGCTGTCCTATTTAAAGTTGATTATTTTACCTGACCATTTAATTATATTTGAGGAGAGATAAATGATATTGATAACATTTAAGGCCACATGTGTTATGCACTTAACTTATGGAATATATCAGCCTTAGATCATTCTGTGACTATTTCAACTCAGTTGCTTTGCTTCCTTCATACTCAAAATTCTTCTCCTTTGCTATCATATTCTGTACTCTATTCTTCCTCGTTATAGAAGGAGTAAAGGAGCTATGTATTTTTTAATATAAATCTATGTGGGCGTCAGTTGCCTTATATTTAGATATGTGATAACAATCATTTTATGGAGAGGCAGTGTGGCAGAGGGGCAGCTAGGTGGCATAGTAGGTAGAACACCAGGCCTCAAATCAGGAAGACCTGAGTTTAAATCTGGCCTCAGACACTTACTAGCTGTGTGACCCTGGGCAAGTCACTTAACCCTGTTTGCCTCAGTTTCCTTGTCTGTAAAATGAACTGGGAAAGAAATGGCAAATGACCCCAGTATCTTTGGCAGAAAAACCCCAAGTGGGGTCACTTGAAGTCAAACATGACAGAAAAACGACTCCGCTCAATATGGCAGAGTGGATGGAGTGCTCCATTTAGAACCATAGTATCTGGGTTTGTATTCCATCTCTGCTGCTCTGTCGCAGGATCATAGATTTAGAAAAGAAAGGGATCGATTGCATTGAGCCCAATGCTCTCATTTTATACCTTGAGGAAACTGAGGCACAGATAAGCACCTAACCTTTCTGAGGCCAAAGCTGTGCCCTATCCTCCCTGAACCAGTCTTTAACCTTTCTGGCTCTCAGCTTCCTTGTCTGGAAAAAAAAAATTAGCAGATTGGATTAGATTAGGGATTCTTAACCTTTTTGATGTGTCTCTTAGACTCCTTTGGCGGTTAGGTGAAGCCTATGGCTTCTTTCCCCAAATGATGTTTTTAAATTTATATATGTAGGATTACTGTGGAAACCAAGTATATTGCAATATAATTTTTGAGAGTGAAAAAAAAAATTCCAGGATCCTAGGTAAAAAAAACCTCTGGGTAACATGATCTCTAAGGACCCTTCTGGCTTTGTAGTCTGTGATCTTGAGTTGCCACCACCCAGAGTAATTCTGTGGGGGGATAAAGCCAGAAAATGGAAATTGACATTACTTTGAAAATTATATTAAAAAGTTGTCTTTTGAAAACAGTGCTGGGCCATATATAACATGCTGTTGTTCTCCCTAATTTTAATCTTTGTCTTCCTTGAAGGTTTTGTTCAGGCCTGACCTCCGTGGTGAAGTCTCCCCAGGGCTTTCCAGTCTACCATGCTCCCTGCCTTCCTCCCTTCTCAAGTTTACTTGTACACAACTACCTTTTAGCTACGTAACTAATCCCTTTCTTCCCATCCCCTCTTCTGTCCCCCAGCCAAGTATAAGCTTCTGGAAGCTGGGAATTTTTCCTTTGTGTCTGTGATTCCCTTTTGGAGAGTCCAGAGCTCATCTTTTCCTAGGTGCTTTAATAGTGTTTGTTCAACTGAGTTGTATAAACAAACGTCAAATTGTAAAGGCCATTAAAATATAATGGGTTGTGATCCTTTTCTGACTGAAGGAGTACTGCCCACATCTGATGATACTAATCAATCAATGGGCATTTATTAAGGGCCTACTATGTGCCAGGCACAGTTCTAGTTGCCTGTGATACAAAGACAAAAAAAAAGATCCCAGTTCTCTATTAATAGCCTACATCACTGATATATTGAAACATATAATAAAGTGTAACAGAAGAAGAGGAAGTAGACAGAAAGCTGGCCTCCAAGTCAGGAAGTTTGAAGCCAGCTCTGACACAAAATTGGCCATGTGACATATGGCAAATCATTTAACCTCTCAGGAAACTCTGAGACCATCAAGTGCAGAATAGTAGCCAATAGGCATTTTGGAGAGAGTTCCCCCACCAAGGTTTCCCCACGCAAATGGAATCACAGAATTGGACCAAAGCAAATAGAAAAGATCACTTGACTAAGACTCAGGAGAGCTTAGGCAAGAAGAAACATCATGGGCCCCAGTTTCTCCCATTTATAAAATGGTAAGGATTGAATTAGATGTTTGCTGTAGTCCCTTCGAACTCTATGAATATATGACCCTATGAATGCATCTTCACTGACCGCTATCATTTTGTAAAAACAACAAAAATAGTTCTTTTCCAAAAATATTTAAAAAGAGTTTTGTTATCACAGTGTTGTTAATCTTGGTTCCATTAGAACAAACCTGTCCAAAGAGGACTGGGCATGTACACTGTCTCCAAGACTGTTCTTGGTTGTTTGCGTATTGTTTCCTTGCCCTTTTAGATACATTTCTGTAGCTTCTGGTCATAGACACAGATTTGTTTTTAGTGAATGGGCTTTTTTAACACTTTGCAAAGGTATCCATATGATAAGCAAAGTGTGATATACTAAGAATCTAAAATCCTTATGAAATCCATCAATAAGCATTTATTAAGGGCATACTGTGTACTAGTCAAAAATGAAACCATTGTAGCCTTCAAGGAGCTTGCCTTCTATAAGGGAGGCAATATGCTCCTTTCTACATGAGACCTTTCCTGATGACCTCAGGTACTCGTGCCCGTCTCCCCAAATTGCCTTGTATCTATTTGTTCAATCAGTAGACATATATTAAGTGCCTCCTAGGTGCCAGACACTGTATCAAGCACTTGGGATACCAAAAGAGGTAAAAGGCAGTTCCTCTCCACAGGGAGCTTACAGACTAAAAGAAGAGGTAACATACAAACAGATAGCTATATAAAGCATAAAAAGGAAATAATTCATAGAGGGAAGGCACTGGAATTGAGACAGGTTGAGAAGCCTTTCTGTAGAAGGTGGGATTTTAGTTGGGACCTAAAGGAAGCCAGAGAGAACAGCAGTGCGAACAGAGAAGAGAGGCATGGGGGACAGACAGAAAAAATCCCCAGAGCCAAGAGATGGAATGCCTTGTTCCTGGAACAGTCAGGAGGCCAGTGTCACCAGATTGAAGAGTGTGTGTCAGGGAGTAGGGTATAAGACTGGAAAGGTAGGAGGGGGCTAGGTTATAAAGGGCTTTGAATGCCAGACACAGGATTTTTTTGTGTTTGCAGTAGGGAGTTTGTTGGAGTTTATTGAGTAGGGTGGTGACATTTGTGGACCTTTTTTTGTTCTTGTATTTCTAGCCTTAGTGAAGTGAAGGACATGTAGGTGATTGATAAATGTTTATTGATTGAATTGATTAATTGCAATAAGTATATTTATGCTAAATGTTTTTCAGTCATTTCAGTCATGTCTAATTTTCCCTAACTCCCTTTTGGGGTTTTCTTGGTAAAGATACTGTAGTGGTTTGCCATTTCCTTCTCTAGCACCTTTTTAGATGAGAAATTGAGGCAAACAGGGTTAAGTGACTTGCCCAGGGTCACTAAAGTGTCTGAGGCCAGATTTGAACTCGTGAAGATGAATCTCTCCAACTCTAAGCCCTGTTTATACTAAATACAAGGTAATTTTTAAGGAGAATCCCTGGTGGCTTTTTTGAGGGGCTTTTGAACTAACCTTTGAATGGACCAATGAGAAGGGAGTGTATTATAGGCTTAGGAGGTATACACCTTTTGCCAACATATACAGCCTGTGTGCCAAGGTATACAACCCGTATCAAGGTAGGGTGGTAACAGCTAAGTGGATAGTGTTGGACCTGGAGTCAGAAAGACCTGATTTCAGATCTGTCCTCAAACAGTTTTCTTGTGGGACCCTAGGTTAAGTCACTTGCCCTCTGTCTGCCTTTATTACCTCAACTGTAAGATGAAGATAATGATAGCACCTACCTCCTGTTGTAAGGATAAAAATGAGATTATATTTCTAAAGCACTTTACAAACCTTAAAATGCTTTATAAATGCTAGCTATTATTAGCCATCATTATTCATGTCTTGTGTTAGAATCAGCAAGAAATCCAGAGTGGCGGAACCAAATAGCAAATGAAGAAAGAAACATATAAGGTCGGATAAGTAGGTTAGAATGAGCTGAGTTTTGAAGAGCTTTTAAGTGTCAGAGGAGTGTATATTTGATCCCAGAGTTAAAGGGAATCACTGAGCGCAGGAAAATGATAATACCTAGTTGACATTTATATATTTATTTAAGGTTTATCTAATTTGATCCAATTGTGTCAGGCAGTATGAGATATTAAGCACATTTTATAAACGAGGAAATTGAGTACCATAGTGGTTAGGAGACCTGACTATAATCCTAGTGCCTTGGTCGAAGCAAATTTCAAATCCAAGTCTTGTAAATTACTGAGTCCAGTATTCTTTCTTTTTTACGATGCTGCATCCAAAAACTTAGATGGAAGATACTTGACTCTTTTGGTCTGGGCACTCTTGAAACCCATTGCATTGTTGTGGTTTGAAACAGTATCACCAGTATTTGGGGTGTGGAGGGGAGACTGAGTGGATTTTTATTTTTCAAAGAGATTATTTGGGAGCAGTTAGGTGGTGCAGTGAGTAGAGCACCGGCCCTGAGGTCAGGAGGACCTGAGTTCAAATTAGGCCTCAGACGCTTGATACACTTACCAGCTGTGTGACCTTGGGCAAGTCACTTAACCCCAATTGCCCTGCTTTCCCCCTCCAAAAAAACCCACCAAAAACAAACAAAAAAACCAAAGAGATTATTTGCCTATATTATGTCATTACTGTATATTCTCATTACTGTGACCACATAGTTCTCAATGGTTATTGAACAATAAAATTAGCACAATTTTTTATGTTTCTGAAATGAAGTGTTTTGAAAATATGCATCTTTTGTTATTGACTTACTTTTGTATATTAATTATTTTGTATAAAGTGCCAGGTGGCTATCCCTGAAGGGGGAATGGATGACCTGCTTGTCCTGAGCATTTGTCCCAGCCATTTAATTTTCCTCTGGCCATATCTTCTCCACATTAGCTGTCTAGCCATATGGATATATTCTATTTTAAAATGAGTGAATTTCTAATTTAAATTAATCGTGCTTAATTTTTTAAAAGAGTTGATCTCATGGTGTGGCAAGACTTCACTCTTTGAACACACACGCTCTTCCCTATTCAGTGGCTGCAGTATGTGCCACTTTGATTTTGTATTAAATTGAATCGTTAAAAGATTTGTAGCTCAAGTAAGCCACATTTTTCCAGTTTTGGAAATGGGGAAAATGGTTCAAACATATTTGCAATTTTAAAGAAATCTATGAAAACCTAGGATCAGAGGTGGGGAACCTGCAGCCTCGAGGCCACTTGTGGCCCTTTAGGTCCTCAAGTGTAGCCCTCTGACTGAATACAACCTTCATAGAGGTCAAAGGGCTGCACTTGAGGACCTCATGGGGCCTCAAGGCCACAGGTTCTCCACCCCTGACCTAGATCATTGGTATAATTAATCATCTAATCCTCTACCCCTTAAATTTGAGTAAATTTTTAGCTTTCTAATGGTGTCTTTCTATATCTTCCTTCTCCCAATATTCCTAACAGTGGTACATCTATATTATTATCCAATGTTGTCAGTTCTTTTAAGAGTAATATTATGACCTTTTGGAAACCATGCTGATTTACTTATTCATTTATTTCATTTTATTTATTTCAACTATATTACCTTGCACAAAGTCAAGTCCTATCTTTGGGCCTCGTTTTCATGTCCTGCAAAATTAAAGTTTTGGTCTAGCTGATCTTTAATGTCAATTCTAACTCAAGACTGGTTCTAGTAGGCTAACTGTCCATAAAACACTCTGTCCTCCCTCCTTCCCTCCCAACAGCTGAATGGTACTGGAACAAGAACAGTATTTCAGATTTAAGGTTTTCAAGGCCCTTTCCTCACAATAGGGACAAGATAATTATCACTATTTTTATTGAGAAGACTCTGGGAGGTTGAAACAGCCTGCCCACCCTCTTAGGTAGTAAATATCTGAGGCAAGATTCAAACCACAATCTTCTGACATCCATCCTTTTCTCCTTTCACCATGCAGTGGTACCTCCCACGAGTAACCATGAGGCCAAGGCCAGTGTCTTATTTCTGGGTAGAGGGATACTTCATAGGGTCTACCCAGTGCTCTCAAAACTTAATGAATAATCACGGAATTGAGCCAACCCATTGCTATCTGAAGCTGCTACCTTGTTTCTCACTCTGTAGGCTCTGTGGGTACTTCCAGTAAACTCCCTCTTTTATCTTCCAAGGACTCTTCTACCCTGTGAACTTGATCTCAAGGGCTCATATAAAGTTTATGCACCCCTCTGTTATATTAAATGGTACCCTAATTTCCTGAAGTAGGTAGTGCATATATGTATTTTAAAAATCTGCTTATGCTGGGGAGACTGCAGCCAAATGCTTGATACTGTTTATTTAAAAACATTTTATGAGTATTTATATATGTGTTAGGAGGGCAACCCTATGAAATAAATTTGGGTTATTAGCTACATTTCCAAGAGATGGACAGATTGAGTCATAGAGGTTGTTGCATGTATAAGGTCATGGCAGGTTAATAACAGAGCCAGGCCTCACAATTTAGACATCTCTAACTAAAGCCTTGCATGACATAATAACATCTGTATTTTTCACTGACACCACATCTAGATAAATGGCAACTCTGTACTATATCTTGACATGAGGTGTCATTATTAAAAACAAATATTTGACATCTCTCCATGACATTGAATTTAAAGACAAATAGCAAAATTTAAATGAAACTTAAGTCTTATGGTAGAAAAGGAGTATTACAACTGAGAAGTGAATAAGAATAAACTGTAGTAATAAATATATATGCTTTGCAACATTAACCTCTTTTTAAATAATAATAATAATAATAAAACTTAAAGCATCTTGTTGCAGTAGGTGGAAGAAATTGACCCTTTATAGGAAGTGGTGCTTCACTAATTTTAGAATCAAAGAGGTTAAAGAGACATGTAAAGTTTGTATTGTCTCTTCCCTTGGTTGCTGGGCAAGACTTAGTCATCCAGCAAAATAACTTTTCTTTACACTTTGAAGAGCGTTTTCTTCTCTGAATATATTACAGACAACTATGGTGAGATCAGGCTTATGTGTCTCCAGTACTTAGTGTCAGGAAATCCCAGAAGTGTGGGCCGATTGGATGTCAGTGTTGGAAAGGACGTCAGAGGCCTTGTAGTACAGATGGAAACTAAGGAAGAATCCTGTCTGTTAACATGCTGGATGTATTGTCCTTGTCGCTTTTTCTCAGTTACCTTTAATAAGTAGGAATCCACTCTCTCATTTGACAACTTACTCCACTATAATTGTTAGGAAGTTTCCAATGTCTTTCTTCTACTCCTCTTTGTCATGGTTTTAAATTAAGCCCTCCTGGTGCCATCCTTAGTGGCAGTAGAGACTACCAGGGGTGGGGAACCTGTGGTGTCAAGGTCACTTGTGGCCTTCTGGGTCCTCAAGTGTGGCCCTTTGACTGAATCCTAACTTCATAGAACAAATCCCCTTAATAAAAGGATTTGTTCTGTAAAACTTGGACTCAGTCGAAAGGCTGCACCCAAGGACCTAGGAGGCCACACGTGGCCTCAAGGCCACAGGTTCCCCACCCCTGGATCTATCTATTCACTGCTCTCAGTGTAAGAATCTCATTAGAACTTACTGCATGTAATAACTATAGTTCAGTCTCACAAGTGTATCAGGATTGAATGAGATATTGTTGGTAAAGCTTACAGAATGTCACATAAATGTTAGCCATTATTCATTGCTATTAATTGTTGTAATTACTTTTCCTCCCTTAACATAGTGGGTGCCTTTTTCACATTTGTCCAAACCCTGTTTAACTGTTTGTTTAAGGAGTGTATCCTCTGAGCTATCTATGGTTTCCTCCTATTTTCATTTAAATTGTGTAGCTGATACATAGGCCTTGTATTCCTAAAGCCTGAAGAATGTGTACTATTATGCAGCAATAACTTATGGTTTGCATATTCTCTCTTTTTATTTATCCATGGTAGAATTTACTAAGAAAATAAAATAAAAAAAAATCAACTTGCCTACTTCATGTTTGGTTTGAGACTCACCCCAATCCCAACATTCCACTGCTTGTATCTCCTCAGTTTCCTTAGGAGAGTTGCCCTGACCTCATTCAATTGAACTCCCCCTTTGCTGGGCAGTTTACTAAGATAAGGTATCGTTGACATTAGGCTTTGGTCCTCTTTGTTTATTTTCTTCTTTTCTGGGATTCTGATGTGTGGTTCTTCAGACTTTAAATCTGTGTGCATATCCTCTCTCAGGCATCCAACTTTCCCCATGGCAAATCCGAGTGAACAATCTGAAAGTATTTCCTAAGAGAATAAATATTTTGGCATATCTCAACTTGGATACATTTACATTTAGAAATTGATGAAAGGGCCAAGTAGGATAAAGAAAAAAGTTACAAATGGGTACATTTTATAAAGCTGTTTATCCCAAGTAGCACTTATTTTCCTCTAAGGGTCTCTGTAGATATAAGTGAAATGAAACATAAACTTAATGGTCTTGAGCTAAAACCCATCACCTAAGTGCCCCCTCATCCAGAGGAATTTCCGTGTCAGGCGTTTTTAATGGCCCTTCGGCCTCAGCTCTGCTGAGGTCAGCATGTGTGTGCTTCCCTGCTCGTTTTAGATCACTGTGGAATTTTTCAGCTTTTAGGATGATGAGTACACAAACTAGTCAGGTTTTATGTCTGGTTCAATGAATGTCTGTGTCCACATAACTGAAGATGAAATAAGCCAGCTCCCAGAGACATGCAGTGATTGTGGGAGGAATTGGACAAGTTATCTACTGGTGACATGGGTGTGACTCACTCCCTATCTACTGATGACTAAACTTTCCATATACTTCCAATGTCCTGATAGTGCTTTTCAGACCTGCTAAATATATTCCTAGCTGTTAGCAGTTAATTGTCCAGCACATTTATTATCAGTTAAACTTAAGTGCTAAGGTCACCCTGCCCTTCCAATCTTGTAATATAAAATATGTATGGGAGGGGTCATTTTTTTAAAAAGGTCATTTTTTAAAAAACTAATAATTAAGTGTATGCTTGAATAACTTTTTAAATATGTATTTAACTTAATGCTTTAAAAATAAATTTTCATTTTATTGTTATCTTTTTTGTTTTTCTATCACCTTCATTTCTGAATATATTTCTTCCTTCTCCCCTACCCAGTGAACCATCCCTTGTAACAGAATAATAAAGAAAGAGAAGGGGGAGAAAAAATTGTTCAGCAAAACTAACCAAAGGAATTAACCGAATCTGACAATGTGTGCTTTAGTCCACAGTGCTTCCTTAACCCAGTGTTTTCCTTTCCCACTGCAAGGAAGGAACGTTGTAGGGTAGGGAGGCAGTTAGCTTAAGTTTAAAAAAAATGTCACTTTAAAAAAATAGTTGAGGCTTTTTCAGTTTATACTATTTGTACTCACAATCCATTTATCTTACAGATTGATCTTTTTTTTTCTGACTTGAAAGTCTTGAGATGGTCAAAAACTGAGGCAGATTTTTTTGGGTATACAGTACTAAAATAACATTTGTATACGTGGATGAGATGATTGCTGAACATGCACATGTTTTTAATTTGCTTTAAAAAAAAACCCAAACCACTTCTATTTAAAATTTAAGTGAAATAACATTTAAAAGGCAAGATAAAACCAAGGAAAATGCCCAGAAGGGAAAGTAAAGTTTATTATATGTTACATATTCCAGAAGTATAAATGTATGTGTATGTCAATTTCCTTTATCCCACTTAAAATTTGATAAAAGATGAGAAAGTAAACAAAAAAGTTACAAATGGATATGTTCATAAAAACTATTATAAGTAGTTGTACATTTTAGTTCAAGGTATTCTTCAAGTAGGTGATCTTTTTTTTCTTCCCATTTATTTGTGTGCCTGCCTGTCTTTAGCCATGTCCAATTATATGGAATTTGGGGAAGGGGGAGTGGGAATGGGGGAAGAGGTTCAGTCATTTCAATTGGAAAGTTGAGATTGCAGATGTTGCACTGTTAAAATGAGAATTGGTATTAGAACTCTTTTTTTTTTAAATATAGTTCTTTTTTCTTGAGAAAAACCTGCCCTTTCCCAAAGGCCTATAAATGATGGAGGGGAAGCCCTTAAAGATTTGGAACCATCTAGTAGTGATAGTCTCCAGAGGACTCTTTTGCTCTCCAAACCCTAAGCCCTAGATTAGGTTTGAAACCAACCTTCAAAATCTTTTGTCCCAAAGTCTGTGCAAGGCTTCTTCTTATTGTTTGCTCTCATCAGAATGCCTTTAGCATCACTAGATCATAGAATTTAGAGCTGAAAGTGATATTGGAAGATCATTTAGTCCAACTATTTTATTTTAGAGATAATGGAACTGAGGCCACTCAGAGAGTTTTAATAAGTGACAGGTTCAAGGAATTCTGGGACCAACCAAGTCTCCTGAAGAGAAAAGGAGTTGTTCTTAAACGGAGCAAGTTCCTGGCCTTGTTGGAGGACCAAATAGGCCTGGCAAGAGAGAAGCCAATGATGAGCAGGGGACAGAGACACCATGTGCAACAGCAAACCTGGACCTTGCCTGTGACTTAAGAAAATCATAGATCCAGAGCCGGAGGGGCCTCCAAAGACTGACTAGTTCAATGCCCTCATTTTACAGATGAGAAAATTGAGGCCTAGGGGAGTTCAGTTGGCTTGACCATGGTCACAGTCAGAGTGAATACTGAGGGTGGGATTTGAAGCACAGGTTCCTTGACTGTAATGTCAATTATCTTTCCTTTGCGTGAAGTTGCCAGGCTGACTCTGTACAGAAACTAAGTCCTTCTCTTAAGAAAAGAAGGCTAAACCACAGGTGGTACTCAAGTCTGGAAGTCTATATAGTTCCCTGGAGAAGGTAGGGTTCATTGGAATGGGGAAAGATGAATAAAAATAATTGATTTTTTTGATTGAATATTCACTTTTAAAAAAATTCCCTGGGTACACACAGTAATGAAATATCATGGACCTCCTTGTTGCCTTCAAATATTTTATATATACAAATGTTCTTCCCAGTAATATTGCAGGCTCTCCCAGGCTGGGGATCTTTCCATATCATTCTTTTGGACCTAGTTAAAAATGAGTGATTCACTGGGATAATAATAATAATAATAATAATAAATATGAAGCACTTACGTGGTGTTTTATTGTTTGCAAAGCACTTTATGAATATCTCATTTTATCCTCAGAGTAACCCTGAGAGGTAGGTTCTCTTGTTATCCCCATTTTACAAATGAGGAAACTGAGGCAAACAAGATTTGCCAGAGGGTCACCCTGCCAAGTAAGTGTCTGAGGCTGAATTTGACTTTAGGTCTCCCTGGCTCCAGGCCCAGCTATTTATCCACGATGACACATAATTGCCCCACAGAGTTAAGCAAATACCTCCTCCTCTTTGGGGAAATTCAGGACAGATTCCCAGAAGGTTAATGACATTCAAACCACCTTTGTTTTGGTGACTTCTCTGGTGAGTGTAGAGGAATATGATTCCAACCTTGGCTGAGTGATTACCTGCTTTACAATCCCATATACTTTCCTCGTTCCCTTTCATTGTTATCTAAGTCTCATTTCTGTCTGATTCCCAGGTTCCATCTCCTGCAGAGCTAATTTACTTTTAGTAGTCCGAAAACCTTTATGCTTCTCCCAGAGTGCCTAATGGACTCTCAGGAAGTCATTTATTCAGTGGGAGAATGTGGTAGGGTACTGTTATTAGTCTTTGGGCTGAAACTTAAGCAAGTAAACATATAAAGCTAAAGATGTACCAAATGAGAGATATTTCCCTATAGAATTAGTAAAATGTGTGATTATTGTCTCTTCATGTATCAAGCATGGAGCTTTTAATTCAAAAAAGGAAATAAAGTAATGAGAGTGTCATGTTTTTTGCATTTCCCCTCTCATCTTAAGAAAGGACACCGTATGTCCCTTTATTTGTATGCTCATGTTACTACAGATCCTTCTGTCAAAATGATTTTATCCAGAACTATAGTATGTAAATGCCTGGTTAATCATTCAGAGGAAGAAAAGATAACATCCGGTTACCAGTGTTGGCAGTAATACTTTCTTAGCAAGAATAAGAATAGGACTCTTTAAACAGATAACATTAGGAATGTACTTTCTCTAACTCTAGAATATGTAATTTTATAGATAGAAAGTGAACCTCTAATCCTTATTTTTCAAATTCTAGATTTAAATTTTTTGTCTTCCATTTTCCTAAATAATAGGGGAAAATGAAAATGATGGGTGGATGCCAGTAATCAGCAAAGCTGCCCAGCAACAGTCTGGATTCTGTTGTCCTGACTTGAACATGTTGGAATCACCTCTGGTGATTTCTTTCTTTCTTTTTTTCTTTAAGGACCAAGGCTGTAGATCATTTTTATGACAGATTGAACAGAATCCCTTTTGTTTGATGGTTCTAGCTCTTCTGCTTTATGTCAAGGGAGGCAGACGTGGCCAAATAATTCAGCAATCAGTATTAATTAGGTTCAAGTGAGCCTTCCTGGCAAAATAATCTGAAAGGCATTGCTTTTAGTCATAGACAATTGTAGCCTATTGAGGCTTCTTCCAGGAATTCCTTTGTTAGTTGGGTGGTTGTTACTATGGAATTTGTAATGTATTTTACCAGGATTATAAAGTTGGTTTGGTTTCTGGGCAGTCTTTATGTTTGACTTATAATGTAGCTGCAAAATAATATTAACAGTGACGTGGAATTCCTAATCTGTGTGTGTGTATGTATGCTACAATATATTAATGTATATATGTGTATATGTATGTATGTATGTGTGTATATATAAGTATGTATATCTGTATGTATGTATTGCTCATTTCTTGACTCCATATCTTTAGACCTCATTCCTGGAATTCTCCCTTACCTGGAAAGGCAAGGAATCCTCCTCACTTATGCCTTTTAGATTCTTCATTTGACTCCAGAGTTCAGCTGAAATGCTACCTACCTCCAGTATGAAGTCTTTCCTGATCCCCTTCCCCTCCTCAGCTCCTAGTGCCTTCTCCCTGAAATTGCCTTGTATTTGTTTTGTATAGTTATATGTGCGTGTGTGTGTGTGTGTGTGTGTGTGTGTGTGTGTGTGTGTGTGTGTTGTCTCCCCGGTAGAATTTAATCTCCTTGAAGGCAGGCACCGTTTTGTTTCTATCTGTGTCCCTAGCTCCTAGCACAAGAGTGGGCACATATTAAGTATTTAATAAATAATTGTTGGTTGATTGGTTGATAACCCTGTTCCTATGAGAAAACAGATTTTAAATGCGAATGGGGGTTATATAGAACATCTTCCTGGTCCCCAGTTCTAAGGACAAGAACTCTCCTTCCCCCCTAAAAATCTTTCTGAGGAGACTCCCCTCATCACTTCTTGCTCAGATTAGTGTGAGGGGTATAAGAAAGGTGGAGGTGGGAAGGTTGTGGGACTAGGCCCTGGTGATTTCCCTTGGAGCTGAGTGGATGCAAGGCTGGAAGAGGCAAGAGCTGAAGGATTGGAATCCTGCCAAGATTGCTCCCATCGGATCAGATGATTCTGAACCACAGCCCGAATGAGTTGGAAAGAGACTTCGCGTTGCTGTGACCTCCAGAGAATCGGGGTGGTATATAAGAATCTAAGAGTGGTAGAGATGAATATAATTCTGGGGACAGAAGTGTGACAAAAGAAGGCTTGCTGGTTCGTAAAGTATATTCCTTATTACTAGTGAGATCTTTGGACAAGACACTTCACTTCCCTTAGGTCTCAGTTTCCTTCTACTTAAACTGAGGGAGTTGAATAGGAGGCCTCTGGTGTCCCCTGTAGCTATAGGAGCCTGTGTTTCTTTTTACTAAGGCTACTAAAGGAAGGGGAAGGACCAGGTGTATTGTTGCCTATGGTGTTTCTGCCCCATGCTATGCACCTTACAAGACTCTTGCCCAGTTTCAGAAGACCTCAGCAGAGCCAGGAACTGTTTTGTCTAGGGATAATTCTCCTTCTCCTTATGAAACCTAGTTTCAGAATAACTCTGACAACTCATCTATTCCTATACTATTGTCTCAGACCACTACAGCCTCTGAGGCCAAATGCTTTCTCTTCTTTTGGGACCACACGCTCACCACTTGTGGCAGGACAAATATGATTCTCTGTAGGAGCCTGGCCTTGGTGCAATTTCCCACCTTGGGAGAGTTTCTCAGATCTCACTTACCTCTTTACTAACCTTGATTTGCTCAATCAATTTGCTCACATGCCAAGACTTGGGCTCCTTTAATGTGGTATTAGTGGGCCTTTTTACTTCATTAAGGAGATATTTTCAGCCCCAGAACAAAGTCTCAAATGGGTTGTCGAGCAACATATTTATATATGTTCCAGAAAGAGAAATCTTTAATGTAGGAACAAAGGTCTTATCCTTTAACCTTTATAATTCTGACCCAGGTCTTTGTGATAACTCTTTCTACATGTGTACATGAACAAGCATGGGGAAGGTGGAAATAGACATTTGTAAAATACAGGTTTTTTCAAGTCATATTTTTTATGTAGGACACTATGTTATAGATCCGAAGAAAACTTGAGAACAGTGTAGAATGAGACCTTTGCCTTTGGATGATCTAAATAAATTCCTCTGTGTCTATTTATCCTCTTTTTGAGTTTAATAGCAACTTTACGGATTAGAATATTTAATTAGGTAATCGCTTTCTTCTAGCTTAATGCAGGCATGATTTGAAAAATATTCAGCACCATCAGTCACCATGGTAAATACCCCTAAACCAAAACTTGGATTGAGATTCTCTCGTGAAAAGGAGTCTGTTAGGAACCTTGTGAAATTCAATAGAACATGTTGAGAGCCACAAAAAGAATTCTATAAGAACTCCCCTTATGGAACAGCCTGAATTGATCAGAGATTTTTGTGTATACAAATTATGGTTAGGGGATCAGTGGTTAATGTTTAATGTGAACAAACACTGGATCAGAATAAACTTACAAATGGATGACTGGAGCTTATCTGCTTGACTTGGTACATGGACCTCTTCTAATCTGGGATGAGGAAGAACTACTTTTGTTTTTGTTGGCATCCAACCTAAGCCACCATTCCCAGTCTAATCATGGTTCCAAGCTGGCTAATTGGATTAGATATATGTATAGATGCAAGGCTCTAGACCTGGAGTGATTTGACTGAGTATAAAAAGTATCTGAACTTCTTTCTGGACTTAAACTTGGAGCTCATTCCTGGTTCTTCTTCCTTACCAGGTTCCTTGCCCTTCTTGACCTAATGGAAGAATCACAAAGAAGCATATTTTTTGAGCCAAAAGGCATTTTAGGGATCTCTGAATTAGTGGCCTCCCAGTTAACTCCATGCTTTTTCACTTTAAAGATCTATATAAGGATCATTGGGACCCCGAACCTACTCACATTAAGTGACTTGCCATAACCTAGTAGGTGGGAAAACAGGGATTAGAATCCAGGTTTCCAAGTCTTATGACTATTTATGCTTTGTTTTTTCTTGTCTTGCTTTACTTAGTCCCTTGTGCCCTGATTCCCCAAAGCTTGCTCAATGCTTGGACTCTACATCTGGACTGAATCTGGGCTCTTTCAGCTGATTTTCCCCCTTATCTCACCAGAATCCAGGTCTCCCTCACTTCCCTGGCTAGTTTTTGCTATTTCCTAATTCTCTTTTATATGTTGTCTTCCTCCATTGGGACATATGCTCCTTGAGGGCAGGGAATATCTTGCTTGCTTATTTTGTATCTCCAGCCTGGCACGTAGCAAATACTTAATAAAAACCATATTTACCTATCTGCTATTTATTTCAACCCTAAACTTTATCTTTTAGTTTCCCAAATGATAAATAAGCAGAAAATTCAAATGAGTAGGCGTTGTAAGTATGTGAAATTTGTATGAATGTCAGTATAAATGTAGAGAATGAGTTTAACTCTCTCCATATGGCTCTTCTTGAAACAAAAAGAAAATTTGACTAGATAAGTTGTTTCTAATTCATTTCTCAACTTAGCTCCATGAAAGATGGATGACTCTGAGAGTAGTAATTAACAGAAAACCTAGTTCTGGATACTTGAAACTGCTATTTAAATTTGTAGCATCATATCATAGCTACAACTTTTCAGTGCCCTTTAAAGCACATTTAAATATATCTGGCTATACCTGTGCTTTTTACTGTTGAACACTGGAAAGATAATTGGTTTCATTCAAGGCAATTTCTAGAGACGTTTTCTCTTTAGACCTGTGGTGTCTGGGATTGATGATCTATAAAGACTGTATTATGTGAATGGTTAAATCGAGTATGCTTTTCCTTGTAGTCAGAACCAGTTAAGTGTGTCCCACTTGACTGTATTGAAATTAAGAGGCTTTGAAGAATTATATACACTGAATTCTGTTGGCCCTGCTTCAGTTCAGCCAAGTCTTGGCCTCATTGTTCTTAATTGTGATAATCACCTTATAATTTTGTGCGTGTGTGTGTGTGTGTGTAATTTATTATTTATTATGTTTGTGTGTGTATATGTGCATATTTACGTATATATTTTTATAATATATCTCTTACAGAATTACCCTCAGGGTTAGGTCACTTATTGCCTATCAGATAATGATGAAGAGGTGGACTGTGGAATTCCTCTACTTGGTGTGGAGGAGGACAAATACTTCTTTAGATAACTCCTTCCAGCTCATTAATTTATCCAAATCTGAACCCTATCTTTTAAAAAATTTACGTTAGACTTGAGGGGAGGAAAGGTGCCTAATGAAACGCATAAATTCAGCTCGCATCTATACATGTTGCCCAAGGAATATAAATAATTCAGCTGAGCCATGGAGGCTTTTGCCAGTTGAGCTCAGATTTTTGAAAGCACAATGGGGAACTTGGCTTCTTAGTAATGGCTACCGAAAATCTGAAAGAGAAGCATATGAAGTAAGGTTTGTAATTATGTCATTGAAATTTGCGTATAGTGACTGGGCTCGCACAAATTGTGCTTTGAGACTAGATGTTTAGGACAAACTTGATTTTCTGAAATTCCGTGTTTGGCTATTGCAGCAATTGAGTGTTAAAATGGACGCCAAACATGTCTTGTAGCAGCTGTGTGATTAAAAACTGAGCACCAATCTATGGGATGCGTGCAGATTGGCCCAGTCCCAAGTGTGTGTGATTGCATTTCATCTGTTTGCTATCTCAACAGATGGACCTGTTTAGTTGGATATTTGCCGGTTGTCCTTCAGCAATGACTGGAAATGTCAGTGACTGAAATCCCATTGACTAGAAAGAGTTAAATATTTGGTGAACCCCATTATTAACTTTCCTAAAAGCATTTTTAGGTATTCAAAAATAAACAACCAACTGTTCTCAGCACTTTTTTAGTCCCTGGAAAGTTGCTTCAAAAGCTTGCACTGAAAGAAAATGAGGCCATTTATCTTTTTAGGGTTTGTCATGCCCTCTGAACACCTATGTGTTAATCTCATAAGCATGGATAGTTTTCAAACTTCTTGAAACCTACAGGCTTTCAGATGAAGGGGTTGGGAGGGAAGGAGGAAGAGGGATGGAAAGGTTCCTGCTTTCTCTGTCTACCAAGTTTTATTATGGAAACAGTTTGCTGGATAATTGGGTTTAATTTGTAACAGAGGAGAAAATTTGTATTGTAAACAAGAAGCTCTTTGAAGATAAATCTTGTCAGTAGCTTCAGGAAGGAAGCCTTGTTTTTTATGGCCTGGAGTGGGAGGGTGTTTCTTTTGCTAGACTACAAAGTGTGAGTGGCTAGAAGGTGTTAATTAGTAGTCTTCACCTGATTCCTTTTTGCAAGCTGCCTAATTAAAATGCATTATAAAAACTTTCACTCTTTCTTGTAAAAGGAAAAAAAAATACTTGTTTTGTCATCAGTAGAATTTCCAACACTTCCTTCTGGGTTCCCTAACCTAACCTTCCCTAAAGACATATAAAGATTTTGTGCTACCCCCCCTCAGGCCAAAGACTCCTACTATAATGAACTACTCTTAAATCCCGAGGGAGTGGGAGGATGGCTTCTTAAATATCAGTTCATACAGCCAGCCATATTTAGTAATATTAGATCTGCTCTAATCAACCGGTCAGTTCTTTTGATATTTTCCAACATGATAATTTCCATTATTTTGCGCTCCCTCATTTCAGAAGCCCTCAGCTGATAGACTGTGATAAATTTTATGTATTGTAACAGATCCCAGAGTTATTTATTTTATTCATATATTAATAACTTAGTAGAGTATACTGGTAAATGTTTAACAACTAGCTCTCCAAACGGACACTCAATTTACTGTCTAATCTGCATGATCATTTACTCTACTTTTCTTAAGTCTAGACAATCAATGAAACAAATCAAACCTCAAATTGTAGCCTTTGCTGATGTTTGAGCCAGTGATGGCACCAGTGAATCCCTGAATTATTCTGTTTTATACTCAAATCTTCATACCAAAAATGAAGTTGTTTCATGTTTGTTGTATGAAGTAGTTATATGTTTTGGGTTACCTTTACGTAACCTTCTTGATAATTGGATGGCCAGAATATATGTGAGAAAAGACTATCAAAAAAATATTTAACATTTTTAAAAAAGAGAGCTTCTCTAAGTATATGTGTCTTTTTAAATAATAGAACTTTGATTAACATCTAAGTTAGCAGATCTCCCTTGTTTTTTTTTTCCTGAAAAAGTTACCCTAACTTTTCCTGTTGTTATCTGAAAATGTAGATACTTTACTATTTTCTATTTGTCTCCCACTCATAAAATATTTGACAAATAATTGGTAAGGAATCTATATGCATTTTTTTACAGTGAATTCTACTTTGTTGATTTTATGTAACATAGCTGATTCTGACTTTTTCTGCCTCGATCCCTTTATAATGGCCATTAAATAATTGTGTAAATGAAAATCATTCTTTATATTATGTAAATAGTAATATTGAGATGGAACCAATTTTGTAGGGTCATTAAAGAGTAAATTTTGGTTCATTTTACCAAGTAACATTTAGGAAGTTATCTTTAGGAGACCCAAGACACAAGTTAATGCCTGGTATAAATGGAAACTTTGTTTAGTCTTAGGGGTGGAGGACCAAGTTTAGGGAGCTGACATCATAGTTAAATTCTCAGTCTTTTGGTATATTAAGATCTTTGTAATATCTTCTATCTTATTGAATATAGATTCTATAATATGAGCAATAGCCAAGTCTTTGCAGACTCTTTTTCTTTTTCTTGGCCTCAGGAAAAAAAATGGATCCCATCAATTGGAATAAAACAGGAACGTATATGCTAGCACTTTACTGTTCCATGGCCAATAATGTGGACTGAGTGCTGGCAGGAAATTGAAATTTTCAAGAATCTCACATTGGATTTCCTAGAGTAGGGAATTTGTGAATAAACCTGGTAGTTGAGCAGTGACATGCCAAAATTATTTATGTTTGTCTTTCCCTTACTCATTTTTTTTAACATATTGTAATAAGACCTTGATTAACTAGAACTTAGGAAATGGTTTATTCTGCTTATTTATATTGAATTAGATTTAGCCAAGAAACTCCAAGGCCTTTCAAAACATATGGAAGATGTATGTAAAGTATATCTGTATACATTTTTGCCCATAGTAAATACAGTACAGTGAGCTGTTTGCATCTTTGTTTGATTTTGCTTCATACAAATTACTTCAGGGTCGTCATTCAGAAGATAGATTTTCATTATATAGTATGGTAAGTTTCGATGGTATAGATTGGGTTAGACTGAGTGTTTGTTTACACGAAGGCATGCCATAGGAATTTCAGTTTGTGTTAATAGAATCCTTGATTTAGACTCTTTTTGTTTGCCTTTCTCCATAAAAGTTGAATGTACAAAAGAATAATTTTTATTTAAACATGATTGAGGCTTCTGATTAGCTGGATTCTAATCACTTGCTGCTTTCCTGTATTCAATTTAAAAATTAATTATTCTGAAAATGTCAAAAAGGTGTAGTTGGCTTTGAGGAATTGTACAGAGCTTTCAGAAAATCGTTCTTAATTTTTTTTCTTCATTTAGATTTATCCTGATTGGCATGCAGTCCCTATGTTGTATTCTGAAATATCTGAAATCATAACATCTTGATAGAGAGTGCTCTATTTTTGAATTATTTTAAATAGTAACTTTAAAATTTGCATTAATTGAAAGATACCTTGTCATAACATTTGCTTTGTGTCATGAAAGGTTATCTATATTTGGAAGTAACATTTTGGTAAAAGGAAGATTATGGAATATTTATGAACTTTCTCTCTCATAGAATCAGAGAAATTGAGAGCTGAAAGGCACCTCAGAGAATGTGTAGTCCAACAGCTTGGTTTTACAGATGAGAAGATTATGCCTCATAGAGGTTGTACCTTGTCCAAGGTCACATAAGAGTTAATGATGGTGAACCCAAGTTTTTAGATTCCCAATCCAGTATTTTTCTCCTACACTTAGTCATATTGAATCTTTTTGAAACAAAGTAGACCAAAGAAAATTCACTCTTTATAGTACATGTTCTGATATGTGTAAAACTCATTTTTTTTCTTAGAAAGCAACAGAAAAATCGCTTTTACAAGTGTTCTTTTAAAAAATCTTATTTAGAAGGATAGTAAATTTTATTGACTAAAGCAATATGGCAAATACATTTGTTTTTGAAAGAGTGATTCTTTGATAAGTATGTTTTCCTTGCTAAAAGTGTGGTCATACTTTGGTTATTTACGAGATGGTTGTGGATTTTCCAAGTACGTGCTGCTCAGCCTTTTTGACCTTATAGCTTTTCTATGAGGAATTTCACTATTTAGTAACATCACTTCCATAAAATTGTGGTGACAAAATGTGCTGTTAGTTGTATTTGACAAGTTGGTAGTTTTTTTTTTTTTTCATTTTGGGGTGAGGGAGAATATCAAATTCTATCTCCAGTAGCAAAAAAAAAATACATTTAAAGTTATTATCATAGGGAACATGGATTCAGAGCTGGGAAGGGACTTTAGAGGCCATGGAGAAATGGTGATTAGAATTTTCAGAGGGTGCAGTGAAGTTACTAAAGATGAGGATTTAGAAAAAACCCCTAGATTTGATGTTTAAGAGATCATTGATAACTTCGGAGGAGCAGTTTCTGATGAATGATGAGGTTACAAGCCAAATTGTTGTAGGAAGAAAGGAAATGTAAACTGTTTTCTCAAGCAGTATAGCTGAGGAGGGGAGGAGTTTTATAGTAAGACAGCTATTGGAGATGGTAAGATCAAGTGAGGGTTTAGAATAGGTGAGACAGGGTCGTGTTTATAGGCTGCAGGGAAGGAGCCTAGAAGATTGAATAGAAGACTTGAGTAAGGGGAATGATGGTGGGACAGTTGCTGAAGAAGATAGGAGGTGATGGGATTCAAGGGTGCATGTAGGGAGGTTTTTCCAGGCAAGGAGAAGGACCACTGATACCACCAAAAGTGTTGCTATGAATATTTTGATGTATATGGAAACTTTATTTATGCCTTTCACCTTCTTGGCATATATGCCTGGTAGTCGAATCTCTGAAGACATTTTAGGAGTTGTTTTGATGTCTTTATCATTTATTATTAGAGATTTGGAGCAATATTTTACATGGTTATTATAATTGTTTTGAGAATGTTCATCTCTTATGATCACTTATCCACTGAGGCATGACTGTGGGTCTTATATATTTGTGTTAATTCTCTGTATATTTTGTATAGCTGAGATATTTGATATAAAAGGTTTCCCCCAATTGACATTTTCCTTATTTTTCCTGGCTATTTTGATTATGTTATTGCAAAAGACTTGTCTATTTTAATAAAAATTGTCTTTTTTAAAAAAACAATCTTAACTATTTCTTCTTTGGTTATGACAGATACTTCTATTTGGGTATCTTTTTAGTGATTCCAAGCGGCCTGCTGCTACAAAAGTATCTTTTTAGCCCCTGTATTCTCTCAGTGATGCTGTATGGCTGTGAATCATGGAATACCATCATCTTAGAACAGTCAATGGAAAGTCATATGGCATTATAAATCTCCTGAAGCTTATAATTAAGTAAAATGGTGGAAAAGGCATCGTAGGTATGATTGGACAGGCCAAGTGGGCTCCTCCTGCAGCGAGAGGGATTGTTGTTCAGTTGTTTCTGTCATGTCTGACTTTTTGTGACCCCATTTGGGGTTTTCTTACAGAGATGCTGGAGTGATTTGCCATTTCTTTCTCCAGTTCATTTTACAGTGACTTGCTCAGGGTCACACAGCTAGTAAGTGTCTGAGGGCAGATCTGAATTCAGGAAAGATGAGTCTTCCCATCTCTAGGCTTGGCGTTCTATTTACTGCAACACCTAGTTGCCCTAATGAGAGGGATACAGATGCTAAATATCTCTAGGGCTTCAATGTTACCTATGAAATATAAAAATGATAAGAAGAAGGTCTTTAGCATATTGGGCAAACCCTTTATCGAGATTATTAAGGAAATATATAGTGAAGAATCATGCTGATGTAAAACTAACAGCTTTGTATTGTTTCTTTATAAAGAAAAAGAAGTTATTATTCTATTGGAAAATCCATAAATCTAAGAGGCAGGATATATAATGGAAAGAATACTATAGTGAGAATCAGGAAACCTCCATTTAAGTCTTGGATTTATTACTATATAGTTTTGCTGCCTTGAGCAAATTATTTGACCTCTGGGCTGCAATTTCTTAATCTGTAACACGAGGTTAAAATAGAGGGTCTCTCAATACCCTTCCATCTCCCAAATTCCATAACCCTAATGGCTTAACATTACTTTGGGAGCCGCCTTGCATTATCTCACTGAAACATCAAAAACACTTTAGAAGCTATTTGTCGATGATAGTAATTTATAGGCAATCTTGGGATAATTAACTTTTAACGTATGGGAGGGGGGAGAAAGAGAAAGGGAGAAATATTTCTGAGTCTCCTTTTCAGAGAGGCACTGAGTCTTTGTTTAAATTTTAAAAACATTTTCAATTATAATGTTAGGATTTCCTAGGCTTTGAGTGTTCCTTTTACTAAGTTTATTTTTATGAGTTGTAGTTCTCCCAATCTCCATTTATATTTCTCAGATAAGTATACCTTATATGCTCACTATCCTTTGTTGTTTTTCATGGAGTAAAGGGGACAAACTGCGACTCAGAACTCTTAACTACTGTGAAAATAAATTTGAATCTAAGGAGGTGGAATATAGGTGGTATGCAGTACTTAATTTGCATTAAACACTGTATCTATCAACTCCAAAATAAAAAAAAAAATTAAAATGATTTGCATATTCATTTGATAGAAGTATCTACTCAGCTTTTCCTTCTTCCCTGGCAATGCCATTTGTTGTTGCTGGTGGTGAGTCTTTTCAGTTGTGTCTGGTTCTTTGTGACCCCATTTGGTGTTTTTGTGGCAAAGATACTGGAGTGGTTTGCCATTTCCTTGTCCAGTTCATTTTACAGATGAGGAGTCTGAGGCTAACTGGGTTAAGTGACTGGACTGGGATCCCCAGTAAATATGTGAGGCCAGCTTGGAACTCAGGTTTTCCTAACTACAGGCTCATAGATCTATCCACTGTGCCACTTTGCTTTAGTTTAAAAACTTATTCTTGGACTCAAAATTGGTTGACTTAACTTTTAACAGTGTATATGCGGGAGATGTCTACATTGGTTAGACTTGTTACAAAAACTGGAAGCAGCGAGGTTGTTTGATAATGGAAGAGCTGGTACTTGGTGATTCACCCTCCACTTCCCCCAATTAATAAAGGAAAAAAAAGGTAATTTATAATCATGATTCATTATTACTTAAATTGCTTTCTCTTTTAATCCTTGAATGCTTTAAGCAATTTAGAATCATCCGATACTATTGAACTTCAATTTTCCATTTGGTGAAAGAGAAGTAATAATACTGTACTGAAATTAAACTTGTGAGAACCCGTTTGTGATGAAGACAATAGTCTTGTTCACAAAATGAGGCTCCTTCCGCTCTCAATTTTTTAAGAACACTTTTTCCCCTGGAAACAACAAAAGACTGGAATCATATTATGGTTCGGTTCTAAGATTCTAGGTCTTTACCTCCAGGATGAAGAATCACTGGTGTAGTTTCTCAGAAGTCTTTTCCAAGATGACATGGGAAATGTGAGGAATATTCTGTTACCACAAGCAGATGTGGGTCGTCCCCCACCCTCTGTCCCATTCATCACCACCACTGACCACCTGTTGTCTTTTCAGTGATCTGTGAACCTGTGATCCCATGATGTGTGGTGAGGGTGGCTAGTGCTGGCAGTAAGTAAGGAGTTGATACAGAATGTTGAGGGAAAGATGCCAGGACCTGAGTGATTTTCACTTTGATGAAGTACTCTAATTACAAAGTCTTTGCCTTGGTTAAGCACTGCTTATCCTTATACAGTTCAAAAGCTTCTTAAGAAGAAAACTTGTTAACTGGGTGGAAAAAAGACAGATTGTTATAGATAGTTGGTAGCTTTGGGTTATGCAGTTCCCTCCTGCTGGATCCACCCTTCTACATATACCCTTCTATCTTCTTCAGCAGATTGTCCCCACCATCAACATCCTCCTTACTGTCTTATCTTCAGTCTACTAGAAATTTTGCTGTTAAACATTATTCTTTTCCTTCCTTTTCTGCTTTTCCTAATGGTTAAGAACTGCCGTTTCTGGCATATATAACATTTTATTTTAAATTAAACTGTACATATGTAGCAAATGAATGAGATTGATAAGATAGTGCCCAAAATTGTGAGATATTTGTTGATGCAATAGGTATGGTTATAGCTAAACCTATAGGTTTTATAAGGAGGAATAGACTTTAGGTTGCTTAAAAATGAATATGTATGCAAGTAACATCACAGCTTTGAGAAAGATAAATTAATTTCCATTGTAATATAATATATGGAGATGAAATCGATTTTTAGGGCAGAGGGTCATTTGAAATGAAATGCCTATCAGAGAGAGCAATGGATAAGCTCATTGTGGGTGTGAACGAGGCTGCTCTATATAATTAGCAAGCATTTGTACCAATTAGGGACATCCTCAAGAAATTGTAGAATAGGAAGAAAAGATGGGCTGGCCACACAACAAGGGTGAACGACAGTGATATTGCTTCAGTGATACCCTCAAAATATCTAGAGAAAAATGAGCAAGGCTCCCAGTACATTGCATAGACTGCTGTGGCAAGCTCCAGGGAGGGTATGAACAAGTCACACAGGATGTATGTGAAAACAGATCACTTTCCATATCTTTAGAGGGAATACCCAAATAGATGAGAACAAAGATCTATTTGAGTATTTGACTATCAGGTCAACAATGAGCATTTATTAGGCACCTACTGTGTGTCTAGCACTGCTAAGTGCTAAGAGTACTATATCAAAGAATAGCAAAAGCAGTTCCTGCCCTCAAAGAATTCACAGTATAATGGGGGAGCTAACAACTACGAACAAATGAAATATTATGTATGTGTGTATGTATATATGTATATGTTTTATATGTGTGTGTATATGTATGTATGTGTGTATACACACATGCATATATGATAAATTGGACACATGCAGAGGAAAGGCATTAGCATCAAGAGGAGAGGCTTGCTGCAGAATGTGGGACTTTAGCTGACACTTGAAGGAAGCCAGGAAAGCTAGGAGGCAGAATTAAGGAGGGAGAGGACCCATTCTGGGCATGGAGGACAGCTGGTGAAAATGCCCTGCCTTGGGAGATGAGTGCTTTGTGTGTGGAATAGCAGGGAGTCCAGTGTCACGAGATTGTAGAGTGGGAGGGGAGTAATATATGAGAAGTTTGGAACGATAGAAAAGGGCCAGGTTATGAAGGGCTTTAAAGCCAAACTGAAGTTTTCAGATGTGATGCTGGAGGCCAAAGGGAGCCAGTGGAGTTTATTGAATGGAAGTGGTGGTGACATGATCAGAGTCATGCTTAGGAAGATCAGTTTGACAGCTGAGTGGAGAATGGATTGGAGTAGATTGAGGATGAATTGAGGCAGGGAGACCCATCAGCAGACTCTAGCAATAGCCAGGCATGAGATGATAAGCACCAGAGTAAAGAAGGGGGCATGTATGAGAGACAATAGAAATGTAGAAATGGCAGGATTTGTCAACAGATTGGATGTGGTGAGTGAGAGTTAGGAGTAGAGGATGACATCTAGATTGGGAACCCAGGTGACTGAGAGGATAGTAGTTGTCATAGAGAAAGCTAGTTAGTTATAGAGCCAGGGATGGTTGGTTGTTGTCCTTTGTTCTTGAAGAGGACCAAAATGACACCACTGTGCTAGAGTCAAGTTTCCAACTGGCTGATCAGACCAATACAAGCTCAGGATGCTGTACCACAGATTGGGCACAAATAGTCCTTGTGAACATTTGGGGTGGATACTCCAAATTTGCACATCCTGCATTTCCTTTGAGCTGTTTCAATTCTGCTTTGCTTATAGAGCACAGCACCTTCTCTGATGTGGTACCACCATGCTGAGTGGTCCTGTGCCAATGTTTCCTAGGGATAATTCTCATTCGATTACCTGTTTTGATAATAACTAATCTTATTTCTTTTAAGGTTATTTATTATAAGTAATATAGTAAGGGATTTCATTTTCTTTTGTAATGGTTGGACTGGCCATTTTGAGAACCCAGGTCTCAGAGAATGTTCAGTATTCTCTCTGCCTCATATACATGTGAAGGCTTATGATCCAGCTTCTAGAAATGTGAGATGGAAAGGCCTCTCTCTTTCCCAGCTTCATAACATGGGAAGTTACCCTCTGTTTCCTGTGGGCTCACTATGTGGGGGACAAAAAGCCTTTTAATTAGCTGTAATGGAGTTCGAATAAAAGTGTTTATATAGATGAACTTTCTTGCTCTCCCAGGTGGCTTTCAAATGAAGAAGAAGAAATACTGTGGGCTTCTTAGTGGCAGGAGAAGCAGTATCTCTGTCACCTGATGTGCTTTAACTCCTCGTCTGGGCACCACGTGGCTCTGAACCTATGGCACTTCTATCTCTATTGTGAATGGATATCAGAGATGGAGTGGGTAGGATGCCATCTTGCGAGTTTTTAAAGTTTGGGGGAGCCATCTCATGCCCCCTCAGCAACAGAAGCTAGCAGATTTTAAGTAACCAAGCCCAGTGAGATATACCAAGCCCTGAGGAGCAACGTTCTTGACCCAGCCCAGTAGTGAATTGACTAGGTGGCTGAAACCCAGTTTCTGGCAAGAAAAGGAGCAGTTTGTTCAGAGATGAATTAGGTGGAGGGAGACTTTTGGTAGCAACCACTTTAGATTTGAGCTTAGCCTAACTACCAACAGTAGTGGTTGAGGAGTGTGTGCTTCTTTGGGGAGGTTACTCTGCTTTGGTCCTTGCTATACCTTTTCTGTAAATATCTCTTGGTAAAAGCTCATTGATTAAATGATATTTGGGAGGTGTTAGTTAATTGTTGCTTCATATTGGGACTCACTGGATGAGGGCTCCAGAGCAGTAGTATTAGAAATCTCCCAAACCCTCAGGGTTACCCCTAAAACCCTAAGGGGAGAGGTAGCCAACCTGCCAGTTCCAGTAGGGACTTGAGAAAATGAGCCTGTAGCCTACATGCTGTAGAGTTCCTATGAAAACGAACTTTCCTCTTTTTACTGAATGAAATGTCATACAAAATCCAGGCACATTTCTTCCCACAATATACTTATTTGAATATAAAACACAAAGGATCTTTTGAGGAATAAAGTCAGTTGTACATTTTCTCTCTACATCACAAACAAGACCCTTTTCTCTGTTTCCTTCTCTTCTCCGATGTCTTTTTCTCCCAATACCATTTGTTCTCGTCAGCACCACTTGGTCATGTTTCTCATGCTCTCATTGCCCCCTTCTTCTATTCTGGTGATTCTTAGTGTTTATGGATGGCCCCTTTCCCCACCCCATCTCATTTTGTTTTTCTTCTGTGTTCCTATAAAACTTCTTTCAAATGGTTTCCCTCCAGTCACCCTTATTTTCACTTACTACAGCTGCTTTCAGGAGTTTTCATTATGTAAAATAAAAGCACAGTGAAACCCTACAATTGATAACCACTCTGTGAGCATGAATGAACATGAACATAACAATATTGTACAATATCTGTATTTGGATAATGCTCTGTATTTTATAAATAATTAGAACCCATCTTGCCAAATTCGATAGTTTCAGTCTACCAAGCTTGATGTTTTTGCCCCTTAAGTACGTAGACCTGTGCTGTTTTTATCTCAACACACACACACACACACACACACACACACACACACACACACACACACACGGCATCAGCATTGTTTTCCTTTGTCTAGTGGCTGATGATACATTCAATGAACAACTGACTGACTTCTAATTATCATGCCTCAGTTACATTTTTAAATATCAGGAGACAGGAAGTGGACAATTGCAGTATTTCACTACTATCCGTGAAATAATAAAAGAAGGCCTCTAGCGCATTGGTTGGATTGCCATGGAAGGATTTATGAAACAAACAAACAAACAAAAAACATGGACAAGAATATCACACAATGAGGACAGATTACCCATTGATTAAAGTCTTTGAGGTATCATCAGGAAAGAAATGGTTCTCTGTGTGAATCAAAAGTAGCAGTTGTTATCATGTTTAGAAATCAGAGTTACTGATAAAATCACAGACATTTCTTAGGATTTTTCTAATTTGTTCTTTCCATTCCATGCTTAGAAATGACTTTGATTTATTCTCTTTTCCAAAAATGTTCCAAGTTTTTCAGATTTAGGAAGTCTGTGGCAGTTATGCCAGTCAACTAGTGGGCTCTGTTTCCAGTTCAGTGTAGTTAATTACTAATAAATACAGGTAAAAGTCAATGGCAGACTCATATAAATTGAAGACAGATTCATATAGCATAAAGGATTTCTTTTGGGCTCTCACTCTCCCATCTTGCACTGGGCTGGCAGGTTTGATCAACAGAGGGAGGTTGATTATTGTTTCTTTCAGGGCTGTAGGGCTAACCGTGAGGGGGTTTGGCTTCTAATAATACCCCTTAACAAGCACTTGTCTGGTTATCTCCCCAGTATTGATGAACCAGTTGAGGGCATTTAGCTTATTACAAAAGGACATTTACGGAAGGTATAGCAATGAAAGGAGTTAGAAAACATCCCCCACATTGGGAGTGCACTCTTTCATCTATGTAAGACATAGTTCTTTCAGAGTGAGCTCAGATTTAAAGCACAAAGGTAATGACGTCAACATTTTGGGTCCAAAAGGTAACTTTCCAGCCTGGGCCCTAGGAGTCCTTTTGTTAAGTTCTCTCCCAAATTACTAATGGACTAGTTATCCCTTTGTTCTTCCTGGATATGGCATTTTAGTAGATGAGATCATTCATTGTTGGTCTTGAGTCAAGTAAAGTTGCTTGATTTCTACACGTCTCTTTATTACACTTGACTGCTACTGCTGCTACAGGCAGGTTATTACATATCTGGTTATTGGCAGGCTATCTTTAATGGCCCTGATGGATTTCCCACTCTTACCGGGCCTCTTTTGGAGTTTGCCAAAGTTCAGGAGAGAATAAATACAAAATCAAAGAGGTGCCGTGCATTCCCAAGCATAGAGTAACTGGCTGGGGAAGAAGTTATCTTCAGTTGCTCCCCATACCGGGTGGCTCAAAGTAATTGTTGCCTCTCCTACCACTAGGATGTGAAGTATGAGTTAACAGTTATTCTGGCTCTGAAGCCACTTAGAAGATTTTTTTGTTGTCGCATAGTACAAAATTCTGAGTCGTTATGCCCCAGACCAACTTCCACAGGTTGGATTAACAATGAGCAGAGAATATCTGCACATGGTTCCAAGACTGGGTATATAGACCTGTGCTGTTTTATCTCAAAACACACACACACACACACACACACACACACACACACACATCAGCTAATGGACTGTTTTTTATGCTCATTGTCCAATACTGTCATTAGAAAAGGTAGCAACTTTTGGGATCATTTGGTCTCACCCACTCCTTTCATAGATTAGGAAACTGAGGTCCACTGAATTAAGTGACTTCCCCAAAATCATATAGCTATCAAGTGGTCAGGTTAAGATTTGAACCCAGTGCTCTGACTCTAAATCCAATATACTTTCTACTGTGAGCTGTTTTTAGAAGTGATTTCAGAATGTTGTCTCCAGCATAGTTACAAATGGAGAAGACATTTCAAATCCTTCCACATAATGTTTATAATCTTTTGCTGTTTACTTTCATCAAGCTTGTTTCAGATATTTAAAGGCCTCATGTGCAACCAGTAGAAGACACATGGTACACATGAGTATGACTCAGATACGAACACATCTATCTGTTTATCTATTATATGTGCATGTATGTATGTACTATGTGCATATATATGTATGTATACAGTACATATATATTATATATACATATATAGTGTTTGAATTACCTTCTTATTATTCAGAGATTAACAATAAGTCTACTGAGTTACTCAAGGCTTACACTTTTACTTTTTGATGTATTCCTGTGCTTTTTGAAGACACATTTCGTTGCTTAGTAGAGCTTCCACTAGGAGAAAAGAATAGATGACATCGATCATTTTGCACATAACTCAAATTAAAAAACAGATTCTTTAGTGCATCCCATGGAGGGCTTAATGGAGACTTTAAATCATATTTAGGTATTATTGCTAATTTCACTTATTTGTGTGAATATTGTATGCATCCCCCACAAACACAAAGTCCAGAAAATTATGTTTATGAAATTTCTGCACTAACCTTGGAGGGGTTTTACAATTTACAAGGAAAAATAGTACTAGACTATTCACCAAAGAAATCTTTTCCATTGTTGAATTCTGGATTGCCATTAGTGAGAAGGGGAAATAGCTATTACTTTTTCTATTTTTTATTTTGATTTTTCTATTTTATTTTGGCCATTTCTTTCTTACTGACATTTTAAAAATGGAGTTAAATAATTGGAATTCAGTCATTTTCTATGTATTTTATGCTTTGTATAAGCTTATAAATTCAATTAATTACATAGAGAAAGGAATGAAAGTATCAGAGTTTTACTTTTTAAAAAATTTTCTTTTTCCTCCTTTTAAATCAGAACTATTCTATATTAGGCAGTAAATTACTACAGATTGCCAGGGAAAATTATTTCACTGCCTCCTTAGTCCGGGGCCATTTCTAAAAATAGACAGTGGCTGAACCATGAAATCAAGTAAAACTGCACCAAAATATAGTACTCATAGAAATAAGATAAAATTTGCCCAGTCTTGTAGATTAGCATACTCCTACCACATTAGTGGTTGAATGTTCTAAAAAAGGAAACCAGGATTTCTATTTACTTCTAATTGCATTATCCACAAAATGATCTTGCTTAATTGAGTAGCTCGCATGCTGTGCTTGTCACTTTTCTAAAGCATGGCTGCTAAATAAGAGCAAATATTGATTGTTGCTATTTTAATTGTTTGTTTTCAAAATATAACTGCCTGTTCGGAAGTCAAACATGATCAAAATATATACACCACACCCCCAACCCACGAGGTTCATCAGCATGCACTCAACTTGGGTATTCTTGTCTTGAGAAAGGGTCTTCTTGTAGTAAGACCTCAGTTAACTGAAATAAGTGGAGATTGGAGCATTCTGGCTAAGTAAATATTCATTCCAGTTAGGTGTGGATGACTTAGTTGTTTGACTTTGTTGAAGCTCTTGTAGAATCCCTGGAATAAAGTAAATTGAATGTAATTAAAACTTTCTGTAATTTGGAATCTTTCAATCCTCAAGGTCATCATTCAGGAATGAATTATAACTTTGCAGGGCAATACTTGTAGAAGGTTCATGAGATTGTGATGAAAAAGTTGGTTCTGTGACGTACTGATGGCTGTATAGCGGGAAGGGTGCTGAACTTGGGGTCAGGAAAGACCTGGGTTTGAATTTTGCCTCTGACACTTATTATGTCCATGTCATTTAACTTCTATGAGCCTGTTTCCTCATCTGTAAAATGTAAACAGTACGTATATTCCCTGTCTCACCAGGTTGCAGTATGAAGTGCAATTTTGTATGTAAAGCTCTTTGCAAACCTTGAACATTATATAAAATGTCAAGTATTATATCATCCTTATGTCATCATTTTCTTAAGGTTTTGATTGGTAATTCCACCAAGCATCAGGATCCTCCAACTCTAAATAGTCTAATCTTGTTTTTTTCAGATAACAAGGCCATTGCTACAAGTCGTAGTTCCTTAGACCAACCAACTCTGGAAGAGAGCCTCCTTGTCCCCTTAATAAGAAACCAGCCTAGTGTATGTAAAACAGATGCTGTTTCTGCTATCTCCCAGAGAGAAACAAGCTCCTTAAGGGCAGAGACAGCCCAGTTCTCTTTTTTAAAAATAAGTTTTTATTGATATATCTGTACCAATCTATATTATATCACACAAATATCTTGACATTTTTATGTTAAAATTTTTTTTTACATAATTTCCCCCAATATTTCTTCCCTTTCCAGAGAGCTATCCCATATAACAAATAATATTTTTAAAGACAAAAATTAAAAATGAGGAGAAAAATCAGAATTAACTGATCACATCAAACATGTCTAAAAATACAGGTATGTCCCTTGTGGACTTCCCACTTCCACAAAAAGGTAAAAGAGCTCTTCTTTTGAGGCACGCTTTTTCTTTATAATTTGGCAACATGTGTGTGTGTGTGTGTGTGTGTGTGTGTGTGAGTGAGTGTGTGCACGCGCTCATGCCTGTGCCTGCGCATTCATTTTTTCCATTTCCATTGTTGTAGTTCTTGTATGTTATGTTTTCCTGGCTTGGGCAGAGACAGTTTCATTTTCTCTTCTTATTTCCAGAATCTATCACAGTGCCTGGCACATAGTAGGAACTAATAAAAATGCGTATTGATTGATTGCACTTCTTGGATTTCATAAAGATTTTATTGTATTAATTAGAATTGATACATCATTTCCTAATATCTTACAGTAGAAAGAAAACTTTGAGGCCGTGTATTGTACATTCCATGGAAGAGTCCCTAACAGGTAATTACCCATCCTATTTTTGTTCATGTTCCGTGGATGAGCAATATATGTTTTACAAAGTTCTATGAACCTGAAATTAGTCTCTCTTTAACTTCTGCTCCCCTACCACTTTTAATATTGGTATGGACTTGGCTCATTTCCAGGCTTTTGGAAGCTCTGCGACTCTTCCATTTTTCATGGTTTCTCAAATATTGTAGACAGTGGCTTAAACAGCATATCTAGAAATACTTTGAAAATTGTTCCATGGAATGTTGAATCAGGGCCTGGAAGAGTCGAATGCATTTAAAGCAAGTAGATGCCTGCTTTCTTACTATTTGGCATCATGGGCTTTCCCTTTCTCAATTCAGTTGAACAAATTTGAAACTACTGCTGTTACCAGGGTTAGGAGATAGGTGTATACAAAGGTTAATAATGCCTAGTTTCTGCCGTGAAGGACTAAAAGGTGGCTTAAAACTACATGAATTATATAGTACAGCACAATGACTTTGGGTGGTGCATAAGAGAAATTAAGAACTGGGGAAAAGTGAGAAGAGAGTTGAAGAAGGTTCCATTGAAGAGGTTGCCTGTAAGTCTGGCCTTCAAAGGACTCAACAGGTGGAGATGGAAGTAGGGAGAAGCTATTCTGTAGGAAAGAATGTGGGGAAAAAAGGGCATAGAGGTAGAAGAAGGGAGGATGAGTTTAGGAAATGAAGAATAGGCCAACATATTTTGAAGATATTGTGGAAAAGAATTTTTATAATAAGCATAAGCAAAATCTTAACTATATAAAGGTTCAAAAAAGGTTTAAATTTTCCAAGTGGTATTTTTTTAAGAGTCACTTAATCTCACCCCATTTAGTAGGTTCATTTTCAGTAAAAAGACTTTATATAGTACAGTCTATTAGTGCAATATATGCACATAGACATCTCTTAATTACAGTGATAGTAGTAAGTGGGAAAAATAGTTCAACTTGCTGTCAATTTATTATCTTTGGTATTAAAAGATCAAGATTGAAAATTTAAGTGTCTATACTTTTCAAAGGGACAGGAAAGTAGAATAGTATAGAATGGATAATCCCTAAATTATTTCTCTTTGGCTTTGAAATACAACTAATCATGTATACCAACTAATTCTTTCATTCCTAACTCTTTATTCCCTACAAACTTGGCCTTCTTTCTGTAATTTGAAATCTGGCTGGACAGGTTTGTTGAAATGTTTTCAAGGAAGACCTTGGTAACTTTCAGTAGCTTAACAAAACAAACAATATACTTGTAAAGCCTTGAATTTCATTAGGTAAATTTATCTTGAAAGTCCTGAAAGGGCATCAGAGATGTGAGTAAATTACTAATTAAAAAGACCAAATTATCAATGGCTCCAAACAATATAAATTCCTTGAGAGTAGGGGCCATGCTTTATTCTTCTTAGTGACCCATATAATACCTTGAATGTGGTAAATACTTAGTAAATGCTCACTAAAGCATTGAAACTGGTGAGCTTTTATTTGAGAAAAATTTTGAGGTTGAGAACTCAATGGACCATGGTCAACATTTTATTAAAGAGTAAATACAAAGGATTGGAGAATCATAGAAGTTTGATTCTGGAAAGGTCCCTATAGATCTTATAACCCAATTCCTTTCTTTGATAGATGAAGAAACTCAGGCCCAGATAGGTAGCTAAAAGGTTATAAATGATTCAAAGGATGTGGATGTCATGAATACCTTCATAAAATGTGGTCAAGCTGGAGGTACACATTTGTAAATTGATAACTTGTCCTTATCCAAAGTGATGTCCTTGGAAGGATGTGACCATGTTCACGGTTAAATATTCTTTGCAACTATTAGGAATTATCTTTAGGGTTAATATAAAAGGCAGTAGTGTATACCATAGCTGGTAGTAAACAGAGGATTTGGTAACCTAAGATGCTGGAGAATACAAAATAAGCAGATTTGTTAAGAATTTAAGCAAATTGATAAGCAGCATAGATCTGAAACTTACTCAGGAATGTTTTGGGTATATAATAAGTCCCTAAACTTTTGAGCTTCATAAAAAGCATCTCCTTGAATCTTGACTTGTCAAGGAAGACCTGAGATCAGATCCTGCCTGTCATATATATTGTGACCAGGTAACCTCAATGAAACCTCTGTTCCTGTGCCTTTTTTTAAAAAATGGGGATGTGATACCTCATATGATAGTTATGAGGCTTAAATGCAATATATGCTAAGTTTTATAAACTTTAAAACACTGTATTTGATTCCTCATCATTGTCATCACTACCACTCACCAGTGGTGTTCAGGCTGGCCATGACATGGACCTGATGGGTTATGTTCTTATTCTTTTATGTTTATCCTTTAAAAGTTTGAATTTATGAATTACTTTTTTGTTGTTTATTATTTCATTATTTCCTTTTCCAAGGCATAGTGTATCTTGACATTTTATTAAGCACATGTACAATTTGGATTCTTTAAAAATCCAAGTTAAGCCTTGCATATTATTTGCTGTAAGGAGTGTGCACCCATCACGATGATGTGTGATAGGCTCTGACATGTGGGTCCTGCTAGTCAGTATATTTGTCTGATAACTGTGGTCAGATTCTTCACTAATGTTTTAGAAATGTTTGGACTGGTGTTTTTCTGATTTGCTTAAATTTCAAAAGATAAACAAGGACATATCTGTCTTAATCAGGTCTGACAAAGCTGACACAATAGCCAACATAAGGGAATTGGAGAAGGGCAGAGGGCAGAAACCTTTGAAACACTGCAGCTGTTCATTGTATTTTAAATAGTTACGGTTTCCCCAACTTGTCACTTCATTACAAAAGCATGCATATGTCTCCAAGGAGGTGAAATTTCACTTGGGCATTGTCTAACTTACCTGGATGGGTTTTGTAGAATCCTATGGAAATGGTCTTAAAGATGATACTACAAGTATTTTTAGGGCTGGCTGCCTTTTATAGCCAGAACTTTTTAGTAAGAACAATGAGATATCTAATTCATCACATGCTTTGTAATTCACTAAACATTCTGACTTCAGTATCTGCTGTGTAACCCTGGATAAATCACTTGCTCTGAGTTATCAATTTCTCAACTGTAAAATCAGGAGATAGGATTAGATCAGGGATTCTTAACCTGGGACCCATGAACTTATTTGAAAAATTATTTGGACAGCTATTTCAGTATAATTGGTTTCCTTGGTAAACCTATATATCTGTCTTTTATGTGCTTTAAAAATAGGATTCTGGAAATGGGTCTACAGTCTTTACCACACTGTCAAAAGGGTCTGTGACACAAAAGTTTAAGAAACTTTTGACTAGATCATATCTAGGTTATATGAGAATGCTTAAAATTGAAAAGAGAAGTACTGAGTATGTCCTTTGACAGCAATCTCTAAAGTATGGACTCTTTTTTGATGTTTCTCCAAATAATCGTAGATTTACAAAGTGGCAACATCACTCTTTGTTCATATGGCTTTTAATAATGTAGATGCTAGGGTAAATTTTGTTTTCATCAATATTTATTCTTTTTTATTTGTCTAAGTTGTGGGTCTTTTGATGTGAAGAATGCATACAATTTAGTTACATTGAATTTCTGACCGTCATAGTGACATTAGGCCAGCTTTAAACTTTTATTATTATGTTACTCTTACTATAGTTAAAACTATAGTTATGCTTTTTAAGTCTTATTTTTATGATGTCCATAATCAAAGAGGGCCAAAATGGCATCATGATGTCAGAGTCAATGTAAAGTGTATATGATTTTGACTGAATATACCAATGTGAGCTTGGCAGGCTCAGACACAAATAGTTTGTATGAATATGTGGGAAGGTGTTGTCTCTAAATTTGTGCATCTCATGGTTCTTCATTTTTTTTAATTTGTTTTTTATTTTTAGTTTACAGCACTCAGTTCTACATATTTTTGAGTTCCAAATTTTCTCCCCCTCTTCCCCCACCCCAAGAAGGCTTGTAATCCAATGCAGGTTCTACATATACCTTCACAATAAATTTATTTTCACAATAGTCAAGTTGTAAAGAAGAATTATAACCAATGGAATGAATCATGAGAAAGAAGAAACAAAACCAAAAAAGAAAGAAAAGAGAGCAAATAGTTTGCCTGTAGTTCTTTCTCTGGATGTGGATAGCTTTTTCCATCATGAGTCTTTTGGAGCTGTCTTAGAACCTAGTATTGCTGAGAAGAGCCAAGTCTATCAAAGTTAGTCATCACAGATACCGTGTATTTGTAATTGTGTATAATGTTCTCCTAGTTCTGCTCCCCCTCACTCAGCATCAGATCATGTAAGTCTTTCCAGTTTGTTATGAAGTCCATCTGCTCCTCATTTCTTGTAGCACAGTAGTATTCCATTACACTCATATATCGCAGCTTGTTTAGCTATTCCCCAATTGATGGGCATCCCCTTGATTTCCAATTCTTTGCCACCACAAAAAGAGCTGCTATAAATATTTTTGTATATGGGTCTTTTTCCAACTTGTTTATGATTTCTTTGGGATACAGCCCTAGAAGTGGTATTGCATATTTTTATAGACCTTTGGGCATAGTTCCAAATTGCTCTTCAGAATGGCCGGATCAGTTCACAACTCCACCAACAATGTAACAATGTTCCAATTTTCCCACATCCTCTCCAGCATTTATCATTTTCCTATTTTGTCATGTTAGCCAATCTGACAGGAGAGATGTGGTACCTAAGAGTTGTTTTGATTTGAATTTCTCTAATCAGTAGTGATTTAGAGCATTTTTTCATATGATTATAGATATCTTTAATTTCTTCCTCTGAAAACTGCCTGTTCATATCCTTTGACCATTTATCTATTGGGGAATGACTCATATTCTTATAAATTTGACTCAGTCCCCTGTATATTTTAGAGAGGAGGCCTTTATCAGAGACACTGGTTATAAAAATTCTTTCCCAATGTTCTGCTTCCCTCCTAATCTTGGTTGCATTGGCTTTGTTTGTACAAAATTTTTTCAATTTAATGTAATGAAAATTATCCATTTTGCATTTCTTAATGCTCTCTATCTCCTGTTTGGTCATAAATTCTTCCCTTCTCCATAAATCTGACAGGTAAACTATTCCTTGCCCTCCCCACTTGCTTATAGCATCAGCCTTTATATCTCAATCGGGAACCCATTTTTGACTTTATTTTTGTATACAATATAAGATATTGCTCTATGCCCAATTTCTGCCATACCATTTTCCAGTTTTCCAAGCAGTTTTTGTGAAATAGTGAGTTCTTATCCCAGAAGCTGGGCTCCTTGGGTTTGTCAGAATACTGTTAGATCACTATAGTCATTACTCAATGTCAATACTGTGTCTTGTGTACCTAACCTGTTCCACTGAGCCAGAGTTCTATTTCTTAGCCAGTACCAAGTAGTTTTGATGATTGCTGCTTTAAGTTTAAGTTTAAGATCTTGTGTGGCTGGGCCACCTTCCCTAGCGTTTCTTTTCATTAATTCCTTTGATATTCTGGACCTTTTGTTCTTCCGGATGAATTTTGTGATTATTTTATCTAGCTCTATAAAATATTTTTTGGTAGTTTGATATGGCACTAAATAAATTAATTTAAGTAAAATTGTCATTTTTTCTTGTATTAGCTAGGCCTAACCACGAGCAACAGATGTTTTTTCATTTATTTAGATTTGACTTTATTTGTGTGAAAAGTGTTTTGTAATTGTGTTCATATAGGTGCTGGGTTTGTCTTGGCAGGTAGACTCCCAAATATGTTATTGTGTCTTCAGTAACTTTAAATGGAATTTCTCTTTCAATCTCTTGCTGTTGGGCTTTGTTAGTAATACATAGGAATGCCAAGGATTTAGGTGGGTTTAGTTTATATTCTGCAACTTTGCTAAAGTTATTTATTATTTCAAGTAATTTTTTATTTGATCCTCTAGGATTCTCTAATCATCATATCATCGGCAAAAAGTAATAAATTAGTTCTTTGCCTATTCTTATTCCTTCAATTTCTTTTTCTTCTCTTATTGCTAAAGCTAACATTTCTAGTACCAAATTGAATAATAGGGGTGATAATGGACATCCTTGTTTCACCCTCGATTTTATTGGGAATGCACCTAGCTTATCCTCATTACATATAATACCTGTTGATAGTTCATATTTTCACAATACAACATTCATACATATAGAAGGAATTATCAGATTTCCTCTCAGAATAGATTCTGTTAAAGTTGCTTTTAAAAACAAAATAGAGACACCAATGGATATTTAAAGACTGTTACATAGCTAGCATTAATTTGGCATCATATTTGGTAAATTATGATGTCTGACTTAGCGCTGGACAGGAAGAAACAGCATTTCTCCTTAAACACCAAACTAAGAAAATTAGACGTCGTTCAGCCACTGTGAAGATCAAAGTACTAGTTTTCTGTTAGTGGGGATTTTATAATATGAGTTATTAAATTAGCCAGTTAATTAGAGAAGGAGGGAGGCTTGAGATTTTCTTTGGAAACAAAGATAGTTTATTAGTCACTAGAATAAGACCCATGCAGACCTTACTGAAAGCATGCTAAAACCATCTCCATTTGGTTAATTGCTTTTCCAAGTACCAGGCTTTTCAGGAGAATAACTTGATTTGTTAGTTTTCTTTTTAAGAGAGCCTTCTCATCAGTTCAAGAAAACCATACTTTAAAAATTAATCCGTTAAGCTAGTAATCAGAACAAATGGTGTAATCTCCATCAGGATGTTATTTCATCTTCTGCCTTGAATACTCTAGAAGGGACTAAAAGCCTTTCACCCCTTTCTTCAAAGTGTTCAAGGAATTGTGAAACCTTCACAAAATCAAACTAAGGCCTTTAGAAAGTCAGTTTAAAACATGTTTTTTGTGTTTCACGGATGTCTTTGACAGTCTCCTGAAGCTTCTTCTCAGAATGATGTTTTGAAATGCACAAAATAAAATATATAGGATTACAAAGAAAACCAATTTATGTTGAAATACAGTTACCAAAATATGTAAAAAACAAGTTTGTGAACCCCAAGTTAAGAACCTCTATCTAATGGTTGTTTCAATTAAAAAAATCCCGTCTATATAAAAGAGTGATTGAAAGAAAAGCTGGTATTTTTTTCATTATCATCTTGATGGTCAAATTTGAGAATTATGTATATATCAGTCATTTGGTAAACATTTATAAGCTCCTATTATGTGTCAGAAATGTGCTGGATATTTATTTATTAATATGCACATACATACATACACATATATGTTTTTTGAGTACCAAGGGCTGTGTAAGGAATGATTTTGGGTTAAAGGAGATAAAGAAAGATTTATTATCTTGATGTAATGCTTCTCTATCCGTGCCCTAGGTTAGTTCAGTAAGAAACTTACTCTTGGCAACTCTCCTTTGGGAGTTACAGAAAGCCTATAATCTGAATGTGTATATTTATTTTTGCTTTAAATCAACATATCTAGGTTTAGATCTTTTTATTTTGGCAACTCTCTGCCTACAAATATGGGAAAAGCAACCTTTGCAATAAAAATGAAAAATCAATGCAAACAGCCTGAAGGGTTTAAATGCTGGGTATTAGTTTGTAGAGACTAATGCTTTTTCAGAATCCTCAGGTGACTACTGTTGGATATAGAAATTTAAGTCTTAATGTCTACTATCCTGGTGTTCCAGTAACAAGTAGGCAGAAGTTAGAAGGAAGTTGCTTCTTTAACTTGAATAAGTGTGCTGCATTTAAAAAAAAAAGTGGGAGAATACTTGTAAGTTTTACGAAATTGAATAATTTTAGAATTGGAAAAGATAATCAAAGATCACTTAGCTTGCCCTGTTTTGCGGATATGGAGATAGTGGCTCCTATTATACCTAGAGTTTATTCATTCAACAAGTAGATCTTAAGCACCTACTTAAGCACTACTGGGCAGTGCAGTGCCCTAGTTATTCTTGGAGAGACAGTGATTTAAATAACAAAAGATTACTGCTCTCAAGTAGTTTATAGCCCTGTGATGAGGCATATCTGAGAGCAGTTTGAATTTGAGTTCTGCTGCTTGTTACTGCCTGTGTGACCTTGGGTTAGTGATATTACCTCTCTGCATCTCAGGTTCCTTTTCTGTAGGTTAAGGTGGCTGGCATAGGCATATGAACCTGAATTCAAATTCAGACTCAGACATTTACTAGCTGTGTGACCCTGGGCAAGTCACTTAACCCTGTTCTCAGTTTCATCATCTGTAGAATAAGCTGGTGAAGGAAATGGCAAACCACTCCAATATAGCTCTGCCAAGAAAATCTCAGACAGGCTCATAAAGAGTCAGACATGACTGAAACGACTGAATAGCAACTACGAAATGCACATATGAAGTTCTTTCTATCTTTACAAATCCATGATCCTACATAGCTAGTTAATGAGACAACTTAGGAGTAGAAATTGAAATTTCTCCACTCTCAAACCAGAGCTCTTCCATTATACCAATTATGTGGGCATAGTGCCAATTTCTCTTGAACAACTAAAAACAAAGAATTAAAAAAGAGAGAATTTGCCTTGTTCTCTGTTTTCTTTGTACTTCCATTAAATTCTTTCATGCAAGAGTGGCATGTATGATACAATGTTGTCAAATTGTTGCTTGAAATATAGGAAAAGGTCCCAGTGTTTGCTTCTGGATTTTGTACGACTATTTTAAATGTTAAATTTTAAAAACTTTATTTTTATTTTCAGTTTATCAAAAATGTCTCCAAAAAAAGACCAGGAAATACTTTAAATGTGTACTCATGGTGGTCTTTGGGCCTTCTCTGTTTCTTTTGTATGTTTACCTTATATTGATTAAGGGTTACATAGTCCTTTATCTACATGTTAATTCATTTGACATCCATATAGCATCATCTCTATTTTACAGATGGGGGAACTGAGGGTTAGAAGTAGTGAGTTGCCCAAGGTCCTGCATGTTAAATAGTCTTCTGAACTAAATAGTATTCTGAAACATTAAATAGCACATCAGAGACTAAAACTCAGGTCTTTTGCCTCAGTTATGTCCCTGAGCCTTATACTTTACTGCATTGTCTACCCACATGTTCATGTTCTGATACCTCGTGTTAAATTGAGGAACAGTTGGCAAAAATCCCTTGGAGAACTTGATTGAATTTCCTTGGGTAGACTTGTGGTGTCTTTGCCTTCCAATTAGAGGTTGAAAAGACAGAAGGGGCTAGTGTGAAGCATGGTTCACCATGAGGGTTCTGTCTTCTCCACTCATAGGAAGAAGTTCTAGGGGACAAAGCGATGTTACTTTGAATATATGCTATACTCCTCTTTCCTTTTGCCCTTGGTGTAGTGAACTTGGCAAATTTCGTTCCTAGGGATGTGGTGACCTATGCATAGCTTGAAAGGGAAGATACTGATAGAGAGGTAGAGTCCTTTACAAGAACACTTTACATTAAGAACTGACGGGTCCACATCGTTTTGGGGCGAGAGCAAAGGTGTTTCTGAGTATCTCGGATCATATGGTGATTTGAATTATGAGTTAAGGACAAACAGGACCAGTAGAACAGCTTGCTCAGGCATTTGGCAACTAAAATTGGTGCCCAGGATGTAATCCACTTGGTTCCATGGCAGTGGTGTACTTGAGTGCCTTCAATTCATAGTCGATGTTGTAAGAGAAATTTGGGACCTCTTAAGTTGATAAGTCACATCTCAAGAAGGATTTATATACAAAGACATGCAAAAACAATCCCTACCCTCAAGTAGCTCACATTCTAATAGGGGAGACAACATACAAACAACTATGTACGTAACATATATTATAACATATTTAATTATAAATAGAAAATAAAATTGTAATTTATTTTATATAAGTGCATATTTTATGTAAGTGCATACGCTTATTTCATTTAAGTGTATGACGTTATTTGCAATTCATAATTGAATGCTACATGTAGAGTTTTACATATTAAATATGAATTTAAATTATTTGATGTTTGTATATAGACATTACATACACTCACCAAATTGGAGGTAACATCAGAGGGCAGGCAATAGCAGCAGAGTGGGTCTGAAAAACGTTTCTTGTAGGATGTAGTATTTGAGCTAAGTCTTGAAGGGAAACCACAAAGTCAAGATCAAGAGGGTGAACGTGCCTGATGTGGGGGACAGCTGTTGAAGAGACATGGAGGCAGGAGATGCAGTGTCATGTATAAGGAACAAAAAGGCCCCATTTACAAGATTATAGAATATAGTGTGTGGAAGTGAGTAAAGTATAGGAGGACTTTAAAGGGCTTTAAAAGCCAATAAAAGGATTTTATATTTGATTCTGGAAGTAAAAGGGGAGCCACTATAGTTCATTGAGTAGGGGAGTGATAAGGTCATACCTGAGCATTAGGAAGGTCACTTCTCTTAGAGGTGGCAGGCAATTAGACTGTCAGGGAGGCAGCAAATGATGTTGGCCAAAGATATAAAAAACTCTTTGAGGACTGAGCTATAATATTTGCCATTGAGAAAGGTGGTATCTAATAGATTTGTCTTCTGGTAGCTTTCTAGATGGGAGCATTAACCAAGAGAGTTGTGATAGATGTGTGAAGCATGATCTTGAACTTGGCTGTTCCTTACTCCAAGTGCAGCATTCAATCCATTATGTCACCCAGCTGCCATTAAACATATGTCCTTAAAATATGACTTACTTCATAATATTTTCATCTAACATGGAAGTTTTTCAGGAGCAAATTAATTTCATGAAACAAGCTACACTTGAGTATATAAAATTCTAATGATAATACTAAAATTGACCCTAATTTTAGAAACTTATAGCACTTATGTATAGTGCTTGGAATATAGTAGATGCTTAATAAATGTTTATTCACTGATTAAACTCTACTGACTTATGATTAAAATTGATATTGTGAGTTTGGCCATAAGTATGACTATTAGTCTTTACCATACTAATGATATGTGGAAAGTATTCTTTGATTTTTAGTGAAGGTAGCTGTGTATAGTGAAGATATTCTTGAATATAAGATGGTTTCATTCTTTGTATTTGCATCTCCAGCACCTGGCACAGTTCTGGGCAAAGAGTGGGTGCTTAATAAGTAGGTGCTCTTCAATGAATTGATTATCATGACTACGTCTTAATTACTTAAGGTTAGTCCAAAGCCTTTGCTTTAGAGAATTATTCTACTTCTAATTATGGCTGCTTTCTAGGTTGGCCTCTCTGGCTGTTACTGATATGACAGCCGTGGCAGCATAGACAGAAAACTATTTACAATGTGATTTCTCTACATTTTTTCTAGTCCTGAATCCATATAAAAGGACCATTGGAAGGTAGCATGCCTGGGTTGATACATGAAGGATAATGAGGAAGATAACTTTCATTGGTATTTATGGCAACCACGTGACTCAGATTTTCTAGGATAGCTCCAATTTGAAAAAAAAAATAAGGATAATTTTAATTAATAGCCTTGGTCAGACCATATGTCTTGAATTTTAGTTTGGAAAACGTGGTCACCATAATGATATACTATGATTTTATTCCAGAGTCTCATCTTCAGTCCTGTTATTGATAGCTTGCTATAATGAGGCCTTAAAAATAAGTCTATCCTATTGGGTCCCTACTACTCACATATTGTCAGATGGAGTTTGGAGAACTTAACCAGGCATGGCCTGTATGTGCTAGGAAAAACAATTAGAAATAGAAATTTTGACTGCTTAGTCTTGTGTTAAGAATCAAGCGAGTAAATTAATTTGTTTGATTTTCTCCCTTTAGACACATGGCCTATGCATATGTAAAGTAATTTAATTCAGTAAGCTTCCCTGTTAGCACTACAGCTTATCTTTATGACTGCATCCAGTAATGGTTCTAACTTGTCAAGATAGCTGCATTTAGACATTTGGATCACTGCAAACAAGGGGCCTGGGGGAAGACAGGAACTCCAATGTATTGGAACTGTGAATTGTTTTAGGCATTCTGGGAAACAGTCTGCATGTGTATAATATCCTTTCCCCAAACAAGACCACTAGTAGGCCTTCACTCCAAAGAGTATTAATAAGAAAGAGGAAAAGAACCTAGATGTATAAATATATTTCTAGTATCCTTCTGTAGGAGCATAGAACTGGAAACTAAAGAGGCTGCTCATCAATTAGAGAATGGCTAAACAAATTCATGTTGAAATATGCCATTCAATTATAGTGGAATATTATTACATCATAAGAAAAGACAACAAGTTTTAGAGGAACCTGGGAAGACTTAATATGAACTGACTCAGAATGAAGTGAGTAGAACCAGAAGAATAATTTATGTGATAATAGCAGTATAAAGAAAAGCAACATTGAGTTAGAGAAGTACAGGAAAAATTGGGAAGAGAAATGAGAAGGATGAGAGAAAACCATGAAAAACAAGTCAATGACTTGCTAAAGGAGACCCAAAAACATACGGAAAAAAATACTGAAGAAAACAACACCTTAAAAAATAGACTAACTCAAATGGCAAAAGAGCTCCAAAAAGCCAATGAGGAGAAGAATGCCTTGAAAGGCAGAATTAGCCAAATGGAAAAGGAGGTCCAAAAGACCACTGAAGAAAATAATACCTTAAAAATTAGATTGGAGCGAGTGGAAGCTAGTGACTTCATGAGAAATCAAGATATAAAACAGAACCAAAGGAATTAAAAAGTGGAAGACAATGTGAAATATCTCATTGGAAAAACCACTGACCTGGAAAATAGATCCAGGAGAGATAATTTAAAAATTATTGGACTACCTGAAAGCCATGATCAAAAAAAGAGCCTAGATATCATCTTTCAAGAAATTATCAAGGAGAACTGCCCTGATATTCTAGAGCTAGAGGGTCAAGTAGAAATTGAAAGAATCCACAGATCGCCCCCTCAAAAAGATCCCAAAAAGAAAACTCCTAGGAATATTGTCACCAAATTCCAGAGTTCCCAGATCAAGTAGAAAATACTGCAAACAGCCAGAAAGAAACAATTTGAGTATTGTGAAAACCCAATCAGAATAACCCAAGATCTAGCAGCTTCTACATTAAGGGACCGAAGGGCTTGTAATACGATATTCTGGAGGTCAATGGAGCTAGGATTAAAACCAAGAATCACCTACCCAGCAAAATTGTGTATCATGCTCCAAGGCAAAATATGGATTTTCCATAAAATAGAGGACTGTCAAGCTTTCTCAGTGAAAAGACCAGAGCTGAATAGAAAATTTAACTTTCAAACACAAGAATCAAGAGAAGCATGAAAAGGTAAACAAGAAAAAGAAATCACAAGAAATCACAAAGAAATTACTAAGGTTGAACTTTTTAGTTTACATTGCTACATGGAAAGATGATGTGTATGATTCATGAGACCTCAGTATTAGGGTAGCTGAAGGGAATATGCATATATATATATGTGTATATATATATGTATATATATGTGTGTGTATGTACGTATATATATATATGTGTGTGTATGTACATATATATGTATGTGTATATATATATAGGCAGAGGGCACAGGGTGAGTTGAATATGAAGGGATGATATCTAAAAAAATAAAATCAAATTAAGGAATGAGAGAGGAATATATTGAGAGAGGGAGAAAGGGAGAGATAGAATGGGGTAAATTATCTCACATAAAAGTGGCAAGAAAAAGAAAAAAAAACAAAAAAAATAAAAAAAAAATTAAAAAAAAGTGGCAAGAAAAAGCAGTTCTGTTGCAAGGGAAGAGGGGGCAGGTGAGGGGGAATGAGTGAATCTTCCTATCATCGGATTTGACCTGAGGAGGGAATAACATACACACTCAATTGAGTATCTTACCCCACAGGAAAGAAGGAGGAAGAAGATAAGAAAGGGGAGATGATGGAAGGGGGGGGGCAGATAGGGGGAGGAGGTAATCAAAAATGAAACACTTTTAAAAAGGGACAGGGTCAAGGGAGAAAATTGGATAAAGGGGGATAGGTTAGGAAGGAGCAAAACATAGTTAGTCTTTCACAACATGAGTATTGTGGAAGGGTTTTACATAATGATACGCATGTGGCCTATGTTGAATTGCTTGCCTTCTTAGGGAGGGTGGGTGGGAAGGGAAGAGGGGAGAAGAATTTGGAACTCAAAGTTTTAAAAACAGATGTTCAAAAACAAAAAAAAATTTTTGCATGCAACTAGGAAATAAGATATACAGGCAGTGGGGGGTAGAAATTTATCTTGCCCTACAAGAAAGGAAGGGAAAAAAGGGAGGGGAGGGGAGTGGTGTGACAAAAGGGAGGGCTGACCGGGGAACAGGACAACCAGAATATATGCCATGTTGGAGTGGGTGGGAGGGTAGAAATGGGGAAAAAATTCATAATTCAGACTCTTGTGAAAATCAATGCTGAAAACTAAATATATTAAATAAATTAAATAAATAAAATTTAAAAAAAGAAAATAAAGCAACTTTGAAAGACTTGAAAACTGATCAGTGCAATGACCAACCATGGGAATAATTAAGAGCATCATACTCCTAGTCCTGACAGAAAGCTGATGGACTCAAGATAAAGATAAGATGTGTGCTTTTGGACAAAGTCAATGTGAAAATTTGTTTTATTTGATTGTGCATATTTGTTAAAGTTTTGTGTGCCTTCACCTCCATTCTGGGGAGGGAAGGGGCGATCAGAGGGAAAGCAGAAATGTGGACAAAAGGAAGCAAAATGTTAAGGAAAGAAGTCATTGAGGCATTTTTTTTTAATGAACAGAAGAAAACAGAAGGAAGACCAGAAACAGTGACAAACATGCAGGACAGCTTTGAAAAGCAACAGGTCGAATGTATTATATATTTTTAAAAGAAAAGCAAGCTATATACATAGTAGACACAGTTTCATACATGATCCACCTCTACGTTATTCTATATGTATATAGAACAATAGATACCATCTATATTACATCTGGTGTATGTAGGATAGCACGCATTATTTTACTATGTTTATGGAAATGCTTATTTCATCTAGTGTTTAAATTCAGAATAAAAATAAGTACATTAAAATCACTTTACATATGTTAATTTCAAAAATAGATACTTTGTTTATAATTACAATGTCAAAGTCAGTTGATTTTTATTTTCTTATATTGTGGTTATTTTTGTAAAAAATTGGAAGGAATAATATAACTAGTTTTTATATACTACTTAGCGGATGGTTTACTACTAATGCTATGATAATAAAATACTGACACTGTGCTATGCTATACTCTACTGTACTATATTTTGTATTACCTGATTTGATATTTAAACTCTGTGAAATAAGTGCTTTTATTAGCCCTATTTTTACAAATGAGGAAACTAAAACTCAGAAGTTATGTGACTTGTCCACAGTCACAGAGGAAGTCAGTTTTGTAGGATAGTTTTAAGTAGTTCCTGGAACATAGTAAGTGCTTAATAATTCTTTTTTTTTTTTTGAATGAACAAATAAAATAGATTATAACTACAGTTATCCCTTCCATATTGTGGAGATTAGGGGCATGGTAACCTCAGGATCTGGAAAATCTGTGTGACCTTTTTTGCCACTCTCCTTTGTGCCCTAGAAGAAGTCTGAATTTTTTTTTCTTTTTCTTTTATGGGGGTTTACAGTACCTTAATGTAAAATTTGGGTAAAGTATTTGTTCCCTGTTGTCTGCTGGCCTTTTCATGTCTTCTGTGGCTTCCACAAAATTCCCGCCAAATTCCCAATCAGTTTCTTAATGCTGACCCATGCATGATATATCGAAACCATGTTGGGGAAAGTAGCGATGTGGAAGGGACAACTGTATTTGTTTTAAGAATAGCTCATGCATACAAATGCTAAGTCCTAACGGGACCTTGTTCCAGCTACACTGCCTCTGCTGTTACTAGAGCCCTTTAAACACATACACAGAGGGGCGGAGCCAAGATGGCGGCTGGTAAGCACGGACTAGAGTGAGCTCCGTACCCGAGTCCCTCCAAAAACCTATAAAAATGGCTCTGAACCAATTCTAGAACGGCAGAACCCACAGAACAGCAGAGGGAAGCAGGGCTCCAGCCCAGGACAGCCCGGATGGTCTCTGGGTGAGCTCTATTCCACACGGAGCTGGGAGCTGGGAGCTGGGAGCTGGGAACGGAGTGGAGCAGAGCCCAGCCTGAGCGGCGTGGACGATCCAGACCGGAAGCCGGGCGGAGGGGGCCCTAGCGCCCTGAATACGTGAGCAGTTACCAGACCCCTCGACCCACAAACACCAAAGACTGCGGAGAAGGTTAGTGGGAAAAGCTGCGGGAGTGGAAGGAGTTCGCGGTTCGGCTTCCAGCCCCGGGGGCAGCGGAGGTGGGGCAGCTACAGCTGTTGTTACTTCCGGCTCCAGGCCCACCTGGTGGGGGGAATTAAGTGGCGGATCACAGCAGGGGTGCACAGCCTGCCGAAGATCTGAGCCCAGTCTGGACTGGGGGTCCTTGGGGAAGGAGGAGTGCGGCTCTGACAGAGCTGGCACCTCCCCCCCAAACGTAGAACATAGAACTCTGTAATCTACAAGCAGTCATACCCCACTGAAAAGCTCAAGGGTCAAGTTAGTTGGTTGGGAATATGGCCAGGATGCGAAAACGCGCCCAGATTCAGTCTCAGACTTTGGATTCTTTCTTTGGTGACAAAGAAGACCAAAACATACAGCCTAAAGAAGACAGCAAAGTCATAGAGCCTACAACCAAAGCCTCCAAGAAAAACATGAACTGGCCCCAGGCCATAGAAGAACTCAAAAAGGATTTGGAAAAGCAAGTTAGAGAAGTAGAGGAAAAATTGGGAAGAGAAATGAGAAGGATGCGAGAAAACCATGAAAAACAAGTCAATGACTTGCTAAAGGAGACCCAAAAAAATACTGAAAAATACACTGAAGAAAACAACACCTTAAAAAACAGACTAACTCAAATGGCAAAAGAGCTCCAAAAAGCCAATGAGGAGAAGAATGCCTTGAAAGGCAGAATTAGCCAAATGGAAAAGGAGGTCCAAAAGACCACTGAAGAAAATACTACTTTAAAAATTAGATTGGAGCAAGTGGAAGCTAGTGACTTTATGAGAAATCAGGATATTATAAAACAGAACCAGAGGAATGAAAAAATGGAAGACAATGTGAAATATCTCCTTGGAAAAACCACTGACCTGGAAAATAGATCCAGGAGAGATAATTTAAAAATTATTGGACTACCTGAAAGCCATGATCAAAAAAAGAGCCTAGATACCATCTTTCAGGAAATTATCAAGGAGAACTGCCCTGATATTCTAGAGCCACAGGGCAAAATAGAAATTGAAAGAATCCATCGATTGCCTCCGCAAATAGATCCCAAAAAGAAATCTCCTAGGAACACATACACAGAGTGCCACTAGTCCCTTGGAGTGACAGCCTGGATCAAGATTCTCACTAGATTCTGGGCTTTATAGAAAGTAGTGATGAAGAGAGAGAGAGTGAGTGAGAGTGTGTGTGTGTGTGTGTGTGTGTGTGTGTGTGTGTGTGTGTGTGTGTGTGTTGGTGGAGGGGGGAGGGACTGGGTGGAGGGAGAGTTGAGAGGAGAATAAGGGAGGTTAGAGATCAGAATAGTTAGGGACTGGGGTCACTATTAATACACTAATTCAGCCAATTCATGTGAGATTGTTATTAAATCATAGCAGATTTTAAAGTTATTCATTTAGATTACTAATAACACTAATTATTATCTTGAGAATCTTGCAATTATTATAATACTGTTTCTTAGAGAAAATAAATTCCAAATTAAAAAAAATTATGGACTTTTTTATTTTTAAAGATATGTCATGGCTCTCCACTTAGATGTAAACTGCTTGAGGCACTAATCCAACATGTATTTTTTGTATTCCTACAGTGCCATCTATCTATCATTTATCAATCATCTAATATATATCTTTTATCTGTATTTCTGTCATCAGTCTATCTACCAATCATCTCTATCATCTATTATCTATTTATCATCTATTAATCATATATATCTCTTTCATTTATCTACTTATCCCTTATTTATAAATTATCTGTCATATTTCTATCTCTTTATCTCTTTCTAAATCTCTCCACATATGTGTGTATATTATGTAGTATATATGTGTGTGTTTATATGTGTATGTCAATGTATGTATATATGTATATGAAACATCACTTCCAATCAATAAATATTTAGTAGATTGATAATCTCCTTAAATGGTCGTTCATTTTTAGGGCCAGTCTGTAAATGAATCAAATTCTTGCTCTCAACTGCTGGTTTTTCTTAACTCGGGATTATTTGTCAGCAGAGTATTATGAATTAGAAGCTATTTGCCAATTAACAATAATTAGTCAAGGCAGTGTTTTATTTCCCTTGATTTACTGTCAGATTTAATATTTTCACCAAGTAGCCAATTTGTGTAACAGGGTGTCAAGTCATCTTTCCATTTTGACAAATCTGATACATCTGGTCTGGTTCTTTCCTTCATCTGTAAACTCCCTAATCTGCCCTTGCTGAGGAAAAAACAAACACTTGTACCCCTGCTCTGTCTGTCTTTTCGTCTTCTATGATCACAGCTATCATTGCCTTTCCCAGTGTTGTGGCAAGCTCTTTGGTCACTTGGTTTTTAAAATAGCTCCCATAGAAAAATGGGAGCTAATTTCAAGTGTATAGCTGTTTTATACTATAAAGTAAACACGAGCTTATTTGTCTCATCACTAGTACTGTGAATATTCATGTGTGTGTGTGTGTGTGTGTGTGTGTGTGTTGGGGGGGCGGGGCATGATCAACATGGGAGTATTTGGTTGGGAGGTAAAAAGTATGATTTCTTTTTTTAATGCTAGGTAATATGAACTTTGGCCTCAGAGACCCCTAGTCTAAAACTTTGCAACAGGACACAGTGACAGATACAGTAAAATAATGCCATTTATGTTGGGATAATAATATTTGTAAAGGCCAGTTTAGATGTCTGCCTATGATGGGAAAAGCAAGGAGCTATTTACTAGTGTGTATATTGATTTAATGGTGTTTGGAGTGAGTTGCTGTTTCCTGGAGAGCATACTTTCTTAGACTGCCTTGTATTTACATCATTACATTTTTGTCCATCAGCATGGATCACTAGAAGAATTGCTTTATCATGCTTTTCCTTACACAGATGCACATCTCTTTGTGTGCTTTGCATCTAACTTGTCTTTTGTTTCTTTTGCATTGAAATTGTTCTTATAAAGAATGGTATCAAATTCAGGAAGTCGCAAAGATATCATATGAAAGGTATAGAGTCTAGTCAGTGAGAAGGATGTGACAATAAGCTTGCCTGTTTTAAGCATAACTGCTCAGCAAAAATATTCAATCTAGTGGCATGCTATTAAATCATTTTCTGCATACTATCCTAAGAATTTCACAATGTGGATAACCTCCAGCCCTCTGACTGTATGCAAAGCAGGGGGCCTGAATAAGAGCACTGTGGCACAAAAACTTGAGCGGGAGCAGGACTAAAAGCCCAATCTTCCTGGTTATTTTGGACATTCAAATAGTGTCTAAGAGAAAAGAGCTCATTATGACTCAGTTCCGTTAATTAGACGTAAATTACCATCTTTAGTTGCTTGACACAAAAGAAGGTAACGGGAACTCTGCAAGACCAGTGGATTCAGAAATTCTAATGAGATGAGAGCATAGGCTGGGAAACTGTAAGTGAATACAAGGGACCATTCAACTTGAGGCAAGCCCCAGTGAGTGCTGTGTATGTACAAAAATATACATTTATAATGGGCCAAATTCACATCCTATGTACTCTATGGTTAACTTCCCCATAGAGTTACATAGGATTGGAATCTTGACAGGAAGTGACTCTAGAGTTGTAAATTCTTTTCTTCTTTTCTTGATTACATCCTGAAGATTTTTGTGATGTACATAATCTGTTCTTGATAGGAAACAAAAGGCCTTAAAGATGATAAAATATTAAGTAAAAGGACTTTTTACTTCAGAACAAGAAAAGGTCTAACTGAAAAGGAAAGCAGGGAAATTGAATCTCCTCATGAAGAGTTTAAAGGGATCAAAATAGGAATCCTGGGAATTATTTGAAGACTTGTATTTATAGAATTTAGAGTGGTGGGCATATTAAACATCTTTCAACCCAGCTTGCTCATTTTACAGATGTAAAAACTGAGGCTCAAAGAAATGAAATGGACACTGAGAATTTTAGAGCTGGAAAGGGGGCTATAAGATTTCATGCATAGTTTTGTAAGCAGGAAACCTTAATTTAATAAGCTAAATGAGTAAATGGTAACCATTATTGAGGGTGAACTTATAAGCGTTTTTTGTTTTGTGCTAACCTCTTAAATCTCAAAACAAATTGTTTTAGGACAAATATGGCACAGTTTTCTTTCCCTGTCATTTTAAATCTTGTTTTGATCATAAAGGGCTTGAAGAAATGAATTGTCTCTAATGTTAGATGAAGATTAAAATAGTCTCACAAGTCTCGACTTAATTCTAGTTATGGAATTTCATTAATTTCCAACAAAAGTTTATGAGAGAGAGGTTAATGTGTCTATATAAGGATAATGCTTGAAAAGGCAAGTAGAGGAGTTCATAAGAGGTAGTCTGAGAACTTATGCTATTTGCTATTATGTTATAACTGGGGTTCTTAGTGTGTATATGTATGTGTGTGTGTGAGAGAGACACACACAGAGACAGGGAGAGATGGAGAGATGGAGGTAGACTCCTTTGGAATTCTGTGGATGATTTCTTAAAATAATGATTTTAAATGCATAAAATAAACAGGATTATAAATGATGCTAATTATATTGAAAGATTATGTTTTATATATTTACATCTATTTTATATTTATTTTTTAACATTGAAATTTTCGTAGAAAATAAATGTTAATAGATATTTTAGAATTTAAAGCTCTGAGGGACCACAGACGTCATCGTGTTCACCTCCCCTCAGTTTTCAAATAAGGAAATTGAGACTTGGAGAGTTGATGTAAGCTTCCCAAGTTCACATACCTACTAAGGGGTGGAGATGGAATTCAAACTTCATTTCACCTGGCATGGTAACTAATGCTCTTTGTGCTATAGAGACCTTAGTTTTGTGTTGATATAAATATGACATTCGAGTGGTGTAGGATTTAATACCTTTTCTGAAATTGTCTTGCCTAATCTTTATCTATTTACACACATCTCAGGATGGAAAAAGACAGGGATGGCTATTAAGCAGCATGTGTTAGATGGTGGTGCTTTCCCAAAAGTCAGAGCCAGTGATATCTAGACTAGGGGTGGGGAACCTGCGGCTTCAAGGCCACATGTGACCCTCTAGGTCTTCAAGTGCTTCCCTTTGACTGATTCCAAACTTCAGTAACTCTGGATTTGTTCTGTGCAGTTTGGATTCAGTCAAAGGGAAGCACTTGAAGACCTAGAAGGGCCCATGTGGCCTTGAGGCCCCAAGTTCCCCACCCCTGCTTTGTAGACCATAAAATTATTCTAGAATTTAGAATCATGGGTTAGGTTGCACATATACAATAGCTAGTTACTTTTCCATGTTGCTTGATATAGTTTATAAGCCATATAAGTCTCAGAGATTTCTTCTGACTTTTGTGAATTAACCCAGAAGCTAATAAGCTCTCAAGGGAGATAATAAATAGGGTTAAATTTTGGCTAGGTAGATGACACAAACAGTGCTGATAATCGGATGATTGGATCATAGATTTAGAGCTGGAAGGGGCCTTAGAGGCCGAGCACTGTATAATATTAGTTGCTATTTAATAATTTGAATCTTGCAATGAGGAGTCTTCATGGCTGATTTGCCTAGAGGCTATCTAGGGCAGACTCGGGTTATTTGTGCAACTGAGCCTGACAGTTTTCTGAGAAAGGTATAGCACTGCTGATTGCTAAACCCAACAATACAGTAGTAGCACTATAATCCGAAATAGAAGACAGTATGATACAGCGGGAGGACTATTGGCTCTGGAGTTTGAGGACCCGAGTTCAAATCCCCTCCATGACATCTTTGTGATGTTCAATAAATAACTCAACCTCATTGAGTCTACGTTTCCTCAACTGTAGAATGAGGAGGTTGGACTAGAGACCTTCTGAGTTCCTTCCAGCTCTAGATCTAAGATCTTATGACTGATTCCTACCTTGAAATGACCTCGTGCTTATGTATCCCTAAGTATTCCATTGATATACCTGCGTGAAAATATGGATTGTGGAGTAGGAGTTGAGAAAATATGTACGTGAGGTGTCTTTTCAGAAAGCCATTTATATAGGGTATTGTCAGGAACAGTAATTTCCAACCCAATTTTTAGGACATCTCAGGATGTCCCCAGTTATCCCAAGGAGTAACCACCCATTTGCATGGCAAATTTTAATTTAGACTGACTAAATAATTGTATATATGTGCACACCTACATAATTTGAATTAACTTAACACTGGTTATATATTGTTACTGTGGGGCAGCTGGGTGGTGCAGCGGATAAAGTGCCAGGCCTGAAGTCAGGAGTTCAAATGTGGCCTCAGTTCTGCTAGTTATTATATTAGGAAGGCAGAATTTATGATTTCAAAGAGAATCTCATATGTGCCTAAAAGGTCCGGAACCGCAGGATATAAGGAATTCTCTAGGCAGAAGGCAGGAGAACTAAAGCATGTATTTACACTCCACAGTAACAAGCCCACAAACCAGCGTCCCCATTTTGATATTTTCATCAAAAGCTTCCAGGCCCAATAAGTCCACCTCACAAGGGTAACCAGGAGGCCACAGAGAAGCGAGATGGTATAAGGCAAAATCGTATACATGCTTCCCCTCTACGGTAAGATTACCCACTAGCCTCTAGTCAGCTCTGCTACCGGCAGCTCAGCTTCGGCTGTAGGCATCTCTGGCTCCAACCGGAAAAGGAAAGGAGGATCTTCAAGCTGTCCTTTCCCCTCTTATAGAGTTTTTGACATCATCAAGCGCCACCTGAACGACCAGGGCCGATTGGTTCTTGACTTGGCCCCTCCCCCAGCGTAGACCACGTTAACACACCTCCCCTCAGCCAGCGCCACGACTCATCACGCAGGAAGCTCTGGTCTTGCCCCGGAAGAGCAAGCCCCAGCGTCCAGGGAAGCTCAACGAGGCGGGCTGAGTCATTCAAAGAAAACAAAGTCCATTCTGGCTACAGTTATTAGCAAAAGTGACCTTAGGTAAATTACTTTCCCTCTCTGATCTTCAGTATCCTCACTGTAAAATGGAGATAGGGGCAGCGGATAAAGTGCCAGGCCTAGAGTCAAGAAGACCTGAGTTCAAATGTGGCCTCAGACACTTACTAGCTGTGGGACCCTGGGCAGGAGACTATATAGCAAGGCAGTATAATCTCTTAACCCTATTTGCCTCAGTTTCCTCCTCTGTAAAATGAGCTGGAGAAGGGAATGGTAAACCATTCCAGTATCTTTGCCAAGAAAACCCTAGATGGGGTCATGAAGAGTCAGACATGACGGAACAACTGTTAGAGTCTCTTCTTCTATTGTGGGTTTCAGTTCCCTCTTACTCATACGTGATCTCTTTGACAGGATGGATACAGCATAGGAGTTCATAGGATTTACAGGTAGAAGAGACCTCAGAGGTCACTAAGGCCAGTTTCCTCATTTTTCCGATGAAGGAACTCTGTCCCAAAGAGGTTAAGTGACTTGCCCGGGGGATCTAAGCCCGTGTCTTCCTGACATTTAAGATCATCCCTCTTTCGGCTGCACTGCACTGCTTCTTGAATAGTATGGTTTTCTGTTTCCATTAAGAGGCAGCTAGGTAGTACAGTGGACTTAGAAGTTCATTGTTTTAAAGTCATTTTTCAGTCATGTTCTACTGTTCATTTTCCCCATTTGGGGTTTTCTTGACAAAGATACCGGAGTGGTTTGCTAGTTCCTTCTCCAGTTCATTTTACAGCTGAGGAAACTGAGGCAAAACAGATTAAATGACTTGCCCAGGATCACATAACTATTAAGTGTCTGAGGCTGGATTACTCCAGGTCTGGTGCTCTATCCACTATGCCACCTAGCCATTCAAATCCTACCTCAGGCACGTGCTAGCTGTTTCATCCTGGGCAAGTGATTTAACCTCTGCCTCAGTTTCCTCATCATCAAAGTGGGATTGTTAATAACACCCACCTCAGAGGGGGGTTGTGAAACTCGAATGAGATAGCATATGTGAAACTCTTTGCACACTTCAAAGCCATTTATAAAAGGTGGACCATTGCGCTGCTTAGCCAATAGCAGATTTATCCATTCCTTATCTCCGTCTTGCTTACAAAGTAAGAACAAGTGTGTGCATGATCGTATCATTCTATAACAAGTTTTGGAAGAATGAGGAATTGTAAGAATTGTGATTTCATTGATCAAGGACTAGAAAGAATCCCAACAGCCCTCTGGTTCATTCTCCCCCTTTTCCAGATGAAGAAACCAAAGCCCCAGAGGGGGTAAAGTAGCTTGCCCAATCACACAGATGTTAAAGGCAGAGGCTGCACCATAACCTCAAATGACATTCATATCATGATTTAAAGTCTGCAAAGCACTTTACGAAAGACATTATTTGATCTGATCCTCACAGTCGTCCTGTAAGACAGACATTATTATCCTCAGTCTACGTAGATGGAATCTGCTGTTGAAGAAAGTTGAGAGCAGATCTGCTTAGGAACAGAGACAGAATTCCTGGCGAAAATCTCCAGGAAGCCTTTCTCCATCTCCCTTGATTCTGGTGTCTTCTCTACTATAGACACCTTGTTTTTACATAGTTGTTTGAATGTTAGTTTTCTCCTTGAGTCTGTGTGCTCCTTGAGAGCAGGGGCTGTTTTTTTTTTCTCTTTCCTTTCTTTGTATCCCCCAATCCCTTACATATTTACTTGGTGCATAGTGGGCACTGAATAAATGTTTAAAACCTGGACCTCTCAAGTCCATCACTGTACTCTACAACAGGCTACTGTTTTTCTCATTTTTGTTCTATACAGTAGTTATGTCTACCACATTCACTTCCTTCCCTGGTGTGATAAGGTTTTTGTGAGGAAAACAAGCGCTTTCTGAATGATGAAGCACGATATAAACTATAATCTAAAGTGTTGAGGTAAGGAGATCCTCAAAAGTGAGTGAAGTTACCTATTGATTTTTCTTCTTGTGGTTGATTCCAACCCTTTGCTTTTCTTGAGTGTCTCATTTAACCACTTGCCTTTGAGGCTTTTCTCCCTCCTCTTTTCAGTGGTACCACCAGCTGAGGGAGTGTGGATGAGAAAGAAAAGAAGAGGAAATTAAAACAAGCCAGTCTTACAATTTCTTACTTTTCAGGTGAAAAACACTTTGGGGGGGTCAGGGGAAAGGGAATAGGCATTACCTTACAGTTTATGGAAATAGTATCCATTCCTGCAATAGTTAACTCTGTAAAACCAGATGAATAGCATTAGACTTTTTCTTTTCTCTTCTTTTTTTTTAAATCAGGATTCTTTCCCCCAGGAGCTACATCAGCCTTCCTGACTACTTAATTTGGCAAAGATGGTTACTTTCCTTAAGCTTCTTGCAATATGTCTTTAGGTATTTTTGGCCTAGATTATTTGGGCAGTACCTAAGGCCATAAAATAACAGGAATATAAAATGATCATAGAGTTTAGAAAAGAGACAACAGAGGTCATCTTGTTCAACCCCTGCCCCCACAAGAATTCCCTTTCAAACAGGGGTTCTTAGCCTTTTGTATGTCATGGACTCTTTGTCAGTCTGGCAAATCCCATGTGTTCTTTCTCTGAATAATATTTTTAAGTGCATAAAATAAAATACATGGGATTCAAAAGGAAATCAAAAGTTAGTAAAAATAAAAATTTTTTTCTTCTGCCCAAAATTCCCCCTGAAATCAACCCACAAACTCTTTCGGGGTTCTTGGATCTTAATTCAAGGACAAGAATCCCCACCTTGTAGTGTACTTACTTTTCTGTGTGTATATAAAATAATTTATTCTGACTTTAATTTTCTTTATCAAACTTTAAATCTCCACAGATTTGAAACTTTAGTAAGTCTAGATTTCTTCATCTGTCATTAAAGGTTCATCATGATTTATCTACTTTTCAACTCCTTCTCCAACTACTTCCCTTCATTTATTCCATGTTTCCATCAGACTCTTCTATATTGCTTTTCCCTGGATCCCCTCCATCTCTCCCTGACTCCCTCAGGGCTTAAAAGCTTTTGATCTTAAAATTCCTTCCATCTGGACTTTCCTTCATCATCAACTTTCTGCACCAGTTACACTGTGCAGTTCTTCCAGTGCCAACTCAAATCCCACCTGTTCCACGAGGCATTTCCTGACCCTCATCTTCTTTGACCCTGTCTCCATGAAAGTCTTCTCTTTTTGCCTTTTATGGAGTAGATGAATCTGGCTACCTTACATGGAGCAGGTAAAGGATTGAATCATCAGGACTAGGTCTGTCATAATCAGGAAACTGCAGTCGAATAAGATAAAAAGGATAAATGTAAAAGGAATTTGTGTGTGTCTTAAAATAAAATGTATGGCACAACATGTTATAATTGAGTTAAAAAAAGATGTCCAGTAAGGGTTAATGAGATAATGTGCTAGATAGCTCTTGAACAACCTTTAAGAAGGGTGCTATGTATGTAAAGTATTTATCAGATTTTGGTATGATTAAATTGGACGTAAGTGACTAAAATATATGAATAAAAATGTGCACTTTCATTTTAGTTCTGCTAGTCAACACTTATTACATGCCCATGTCAGAGTATACTGTCCTTTTGTGGGGATTCAATGGAAGTGACAGGAGTGCTATCTCAGGCATTTCTTTTCACCAAAAAATGTCACGTAGAGGGCAGAGACTTTATAATGCCTAGCAGTAAATATTTCTAATCCAGGCCAATTAGTTAATGTAAGGTGTTTTTTTCCTCCCAGCAGCTCCTAGTGAGACTTCATTAGGACATTAACTTTATGTAGTGAGACATGTTATTGTGCTAATTGAGAAGTTGATAGTTAAATAGGAAAATTAGGTAATGAAGCTTCCTTTTCTTGTCTTCCATTCTTGTGATGTAGCAGCCCAAATACATCATTTAAAAAGTTCTACTTGGTAAACAAAGAACTTGTAAAGATTATAGCTCCTATGTCTTAATGTATGGCACAGCCATTTTTCAGTAATATTACTTTGTTATGTATGTGATAATAGCTCTCCTCTAAAATTATAGTTCTCCTTTTGTGTGTACCTGTACCCTCCTCTTAGAGGATGTAAACTCTTTGAATAATAAGATTTCACATTTGTGAAGAACTTTATGGTTTACAGAGACTTTGTGAAGTTTGATTTTCGTCTTTGTTTCTTCAGCCTAGTACAATGCCTGGCACCTAGTAGGTACTTAATAAAAGTGTCGATTGATTGATAATTATAAAGCAGATTACTTACATTTTCATTTGATCTTCATAAGAACCCTATCAGATAATAAAATGTTATCGCCGTTTTTAGTGATTTTTTTAGTCGTGATGAGTCTTCCTGATTCCAGGCCCTGTATGCTATCCACCGTGCCACCACCTAATTGTCCCTCCCCCCATTTTGTAATGAAGATACTGAAGGTCAGAGAGGGAAAGTAATATACCTAAGGTCACTTTTGCTAATAACTAGCAGAACTGACATTGGAACCAGAAGTCTTTTGACTACAGTCAAGTTCACTGAACCTCCAACAAGCATTTGTTAAGTGTTTACTATGTTCATGGAGCTGTACACAGGTTAATATACCCTAGGTGAATGTTTATCGTATGTGTTTATACTTAAAATCATCAAAGTAACAATTCATAAGGTGACAGTTAATATAAATCTGACCATGCTCAAATCGAAGTGCTAATTTTTCAGTCTTATCAAGAAGGCGGTGATAGAAGAAATAAGAATATGATAAAATCTTTCCTATGGTAATTCAAAATTAGTTTTGTTTGAATATGCTTTAGTTGGTCATCGTTTAGTGATAAATTCACGGATAGTGTTGCCCAGGTAAAGCAGTGTGACACCACAGATAATGCATTGACCTGGAAGTCTCTTTCTAACTCTTGCTACTAGCTGTGTCATTTGGGCAAGTCCACACAATTTCTCAGGCCTCATGGTTCTCAACTGTTAAAGGAGGGGCAACAGGAAGGGTTCTTATCCTGGGGTCCCTGAACCAATTTATTTTATGTTAACTTTTTAATTTTTCTGATTAGCACTCATTGCGTGCCATATATAGTAGGTGCTTAATAAATTTTTATTTGTTGACTATATTCCAACATAATTGGTTTTCTTTATACTCATACTTTTTTGTATGCGTTTTTAGAAGATTATTCTGAGAAGGGATCCTTATGCTTCACCAAATTGCAACAAAATAAGTTAAGAACCTCTGTATTAAGATGATCTTTTTGTCCCTTTTAGCTCTTATATTCTATAACTGCACACCTAGAATGAAGTAAATCTGTAAAATTGTGAAAATATTATTATTTTCAAAGATTTGGTGCATTCTAGTAACAAGTGACAGAGGGTCATATATTTAGAGGCAGAGGGGATTTAAGAGGTGCCACATTCTAGGTGGCACAGTGGATACATCGTTGGGTCTAGAGTCAGGAAGACTTGAATTCAAATCTGGCCTCATACACAAATTAGCTGTGTGACCTCGAGCAAGTCATTTTAATCTCTGTTTGCCTCAGTTTCCTCATCTGTAAAGTGGGGATAATAATATCACCTACCTCACAGGATTGTTGTGAGGATCAGATTAGATAATAACTGCTACGTGCTTTGCACAATGCCTGGTCCACAGTAGGTACTATATAAATATTAGCTCTTATTGTCATCATCATCATCCTGTTCAATCCCTTAATTCATCGATAGTTTCAGAGATTTTTGTTCATATTTTTCTTTTTAATGTTGTCTTTGAAATGTTCACATGCATAATTTCTGTTGTTCTAACAAGCTGGTAGAAAAAGTGGGCCTAAAACCCCTGTTTGCCCATTTGATAGAACATGGCCTGTACTGGTTGACAATTTGCAAAATGACCATGATTTCATTAAATCTGGATGTGTCCTCAATTTTCTGCCTCATATTTGCCCTGGCCTTATGACCTATGACAAGTATTTATTTTGTCACATGTATCAGGTTTTCTATTTAGTGCTTTTCTATCTCATCTTTTAATGCTATCTTCATCCTCTTTTGAATATGATCCCCCTAATCCAAACTTCTCCCTCTTCTTAGCCACCTTTTGTGTTCCCAGAGGAACACTTTATAAGTCAAAGACTCCTGAAGTCCTTGGACTATACTTTGAGAAATGTCATTCATTATGGTTGTGTGACATCCTTTTTTCTGGAAGAGATTTACTTTCTTTAAAAAAAAAAAGCTTCCTATCTGCTGCTTCATCTTTTGTGTGCTCTTAGAATTATGCTTTGAGTTCACCTCATCAGGCCTCTCTCATGGAACATTGGCTCAGGAATATGCTGTTCATTCGGTTCTAAGGTCAGTGTCACAGTTGACATGCTTCTCTCTGTAATAGTCCCTTTCTACCTGTGACATTGCACCAGGACTGCTGAGCTTTGTACCATTTGATACCTTTGACTAGAAGTTACTGTTTTGAAAACAGTAACAGAAAGGAAATACAGTGTTTTTCTCAAATTAAATAAATCATTTCCGAGAGAGAGAGAGAGAGAGAGAGAGAGAAGGAGAGCAGGTGAGCAGGGGTTAAATGCATATGAATAAACTTACAGAATAGCTAATGATTTTAGTGCCCAAGTACAACAGGAGAGCTTAGCTGAATATCTGGCTTTAGTGTTGTACTGCTACCAAAAAAATGAATAATGGCAGAAGGATTAAGATATACAAGGATAGCAAATGAAGCAAACACTTGGCTATGTTTAATGTAGGCCTAGCCATTATGATTGTATTGATTCCTAGTTGTGTCTCCATATTCTGAGAAGGAACCAAAAAAGTTTAAGATTTCTCAGAGAATAAAAAAAAACTATTTAAAGGTGGAGATAGATTCTAGAAGCAAAATTTTAATAAATTTAGGGAATTTATTCAGGAGAAAAAAAGGGCTGATACATGTCCTTAGCTTGGTGAAGATGTTAGGGCACACATTATTCTTTATCTCCGTTGAAGAGCATAATTAAGAAATAGGCTTAAGCTGAGTTGAAAGAAATTTAGATTGTTAGACAAAGAAATTTTTGACAGTATGGCTGGTTAAACACTGTAAGATTTTACACAGAGAGTTTATGAAATCTCTATCCCTAGAGGTCTTTAGACTAGACAACCATTTATCTTGTACAGCTTAGATGTGGCTTTTTTCTTAAGGCATGAAGCTTAGCTACATGATCTGTTGAGGGCCCTCTCAGCTCTGTGATTCTGTATGTATCCATCCATGGATAGACAGCCTAGAAAGCTGATTACAAGAATTTAGCTTTGAAATATGTTGACTTGTCAATAGACTAAATGGATTGGGAGAGCAAAAAGTTTCCTCATACCTATGCTAACTGAAAAGGAAATGATGAACAAAATTGGTTACATGATACATACTTGTTGAACAGATTCACAGATAACCTTCACCTTTTTTTAACCATTTCTGTGTGGGGAATTAATCTCAAACTTGAAATTTTTAAATTATTTATTATTTTCTTTAATTCAGTACAAAATCTTTGGTTCGTTTCTTTTCCTTTGTCTCTTAGAAGTTCGTTGTGTAAGGTACTATACTGTATTATATGTTGTGGTATGCAAGACTGAATACGACAGGGCTTGTGAAAGAGTTTAGATAACAAAGATGATAGGTGTACAAACCCTAAATGCCCTTAGTGTTTTTGGGCTTTCTATTCTTGACTTTAATTTTTCAAAGAAAGACAACCAAGTGGATGAGACTAGATTTTTATTGATTTTTTTGTCTTGCCTGAGAGGAAAAACTTTAAAATATGATATTAGATATATCTGTATGTCAAACTTTTGAGAGGTTTCAATGTATGTGAACTCTGATGGTTGTGAGTCTCTTCAAAAGGAAATGAAATATGTGCCACATGAATTGTAGTATAACTTTATTTTAAAAAAAGAAATTTTTGGTCAGCAAAACTTGTGGCAAGTTTATTGAGGCAATAAATACTTTATTTACTAATTGGGCCATTAGGAAGATTTGTTTTTACAAGAGGTCTCAAGCAGATATAATCAAAATTACAGGCATAATGAATCTCATCGACAGACTTGTAATGCCTTGCAGTTATACATATCTATTTAAAATGCAATTAATTGAAAATGTTACCATTCATATACTATATTGAAACTAGTAACACTTGACAAGTGGTGACCTTGGAGACACACACACACACACACACACACAGCCATTGTTCTATAAAACCAGCAAGAATTTAAATTCATCAGATTTTCATGATCTTTTATCTCATGTTTTTTGAGTCTAAGGATGGTACAATAGAAAGAAAACTGGTTCTAGTATCAGAGGTCCTGAATTCAAAATACACTTCTGTCTATTACTACCTTTTAAGACTTTGGGCAAGTCATTCAATGTCCCCTGGCTTCAGTTTCCTCGTTGTAAAAGGAGCAGTTTGCATTAGATAGCCTCTGAGGTCCCTTCTAGCTTTAGATCTAGTATTCTTTCATTATTTATTTCGAATCTAAGTTATATTGTTGTCACATAATCAATAGTGATTTTAAAACAAATTTTAAGTATGAAAAAAATTCATTTTACCAAATAACTTATTTTGAATGTGGCAATACCGCAAATGAATGAATGGATAAATGCAAATAATAAACAGTTAAGTTACTATTAATTATGAATTACAAATCGTTATTAAATAAAGTAAACAAAAATATTATGAAGCCCAAGAAAACCTTTCTCATGCTAAACTGAAAATTGCATGGAACTTAACTTTTCCTTTGTTGAATTTTTTGGTGGGGGAAGAGAGAAAGTTGTTCTACCTCTTGAATCTCCATGAAATCATTATAAAATTGAATTCTAAGCAGTTTCGGCAATAGAGCAAAATATCTAGAATCAGGGTCACATCTTCTTTATACCTTTAGTATAAAATAAAAGACTTTTTTAATGGTGAAGGATATGCAGCTCTTTGTAGGAGATGGAAAAAGATGCTAATCACTGGTTTATATCATATAATTTATTGAATATAGTCAGTACTGTGGATGCCAGGAAAATGAAGTAATTAATAATTTAGAACCCAGTTCCTACTTTCATTGTACACATTTATTTATTATAACACTTTAATAATGTGTTATAATAATGTGTTTTGGTAGAAATTTTCAAGTGGTTTTTGTTTTTAATTTTTAAAAGTTTTTAAAAATAAAATAGGTCTGTAGCTTTTCTTGGCCATTTTTAAAGGGAATGTAATTGATGTGAAGAGAAGGAAAAGTTAATCATTGTTTATACAAGTAGCAGTGATTATGGTTAAATGAAATCTGTAGGTGTGGTTCATGTCAATTCTTTGTTGCAAAGGAAAGATAAGTGACAGCCGTGGTTCCTTTCTGTTCCTTGTATTCTCTTGCTATCTCTGCTTTTTGTTTTCCTTTGTAATATTTAAATTTATTTCCAACTCAATGGAACATTTATTAAATACTTATGATGTTCAAGGCAGTTTGCTATAGCCAGTGGGAACATGAAGACAAAAAAGGAACATTCCCTGCCCCCGAGAAGCTTGCCTTGGACTTGGAGACTGCAAAATGTATGCTATTAGGTAAATTCCAGCATACTGAGTTTTTAAAACCACGCTAGTTTGTTCAGGAAAAATGGTGAAAATTAACAAAGGGCTGCAAAGTTCTCAATAGCAGTTTGTGGTAGCAGCCAGCTTCTTCTATTATTTCCACACCATCCTCTCATCTTTTCAAATCAACCCATGCTTAGGAAAAGACCAGAGCTCCCAATAATTGTTTGATTGTAGCACTAGCTGGAAGATGTTGAGGCAGAAGGGAATGATCACCCTGCCCAACTTGATGATTTGGGGGGAGGAATGGGTAAGATATAGGACATTTTTGTGATTAAAATAGTTCTGGCAACCATCTTCTTAATGCTATTTTCCTTGAGCCATATATTTTCTCCGTGAGAGCTATACATATACATATGTTTTATCTCGTCTCAGTAGTACGAGGATAAAGGGAAGTTCAGATGCTCTCTAGGACTTACACAAAATGTAAAATAGAGATTCAGTCTCTAAGAAGTGGTTAGAGGAACCCTCTATCCTGGGGGCTTTTTTGATCCCTATATTTTATTATTGATTATATTTGATTAGCATAATTAAATATAGAGGCAGCTTGGTGGTGCAGTGGGTAGTGTGTTTGGCCTAGAGTCAAGGAAGAGCTTAGTTCGATTCTACCCTCGGACACTTACTAGCTCTGTGACCATGGGCAAGGCACTTAGCCTCTTTTTGTCTCAGTTTCCTCAGCTGTAAAATGGGGGTTTAATAGCACCTACCCCCCCTCAGGATTATTGTGAGAACCAAGTGACATGATAATTGTAAGCTGCGCTTAGCACAGTGTTTGGTACCAGTCAGCACTATGTAAATTTGAGCCATTGGCTGTTATCTCTAGCAGTATGGGTTGCTTTGAATGAGGGCAGTTTGGGCAGTTTCCTGTCCCTGGTGAAGAGTAGAGTCAGGGATCAAAGGAGGAAGGCCCTGTGTACTGTGGACAGTGCAGAGAGAGGCATTGTTTGGGGCAAATGGGATCTGTGCCCCTCCCCCCCCACTTCTATTGGGAAGGGGGAATGAGGAGGAAGATTGGGGGAGGAGTGGCAATGCTTCCCTCCACGGCACCACCTAGAGGTTAGAAATACGTGTTACTCTCCCTGTACTGAATTGCAGACGACTAGAGAATGAGGAGAGACCGCATTATTCCGTGAACCTTTGTCAGGCATGAGGGGGATCTTGTTTTGGTTATCACTGTAGCTGGGAATCCACTTAGGATTGTTAGAATTGCACTGTGTTCATTTTTTATATAAATTTGAGATTCTATATGTATTTGAGATAAAGACTGAATTTTTCATGGTACTATTTTCTGACATATTTTCTCCCACAGATGCACCTGCTGTTTTCAGTTAGATGTGTCTGACAGAGGCAAGTGCCTTGCCGCTGTCAGAACCACAGAGAACCATCCCTACCAGTGCTTTACATGTGGTGATTGTCAAATTCACCAACAGGCATAACCCCTCTGTTTCTTACAGGAATGGAGAGCTTGGACAGCTCTCTCTTCAAAAGTATGAAATGTGCTTTTAGAAACTAGTAGCCGCCACCCTGACTCTTCAGAAAAGAAGAATGAAGATTGCTTAGAGGCTCAGAAAACTCTAGAGTTAGAAGGCACCTCCTACCAATTTCAGGACCATCCCCCCCACAACATTTATTATAGGTGGGCGCTTAATTTATTTTTAACTCTTCCAGTGATAGACAACTCATGACCACCAGCTCAGAAGTACCTTATTCTGTTTTTATCATGTTTAGAGAGTTTATTTAGCCAAAATCTGCCATTGGATAATTTCAAATCATTGGCCCTAGTTTTGCCTTTGAGACCTATATAACGTCAATCTAACCTATATTGTAGTTGCCCTGCCCCCTATATGCTTCTTTCTCCCCTAGCTAAATATCTTCACCTCTTCCTCATGAGATATGATTTCCAAACCCTTGACCATTTTGATTGCCTGGTGGCACTTCAATTTGTCACTTCCTGTCTTAAAATATAGTATCGAAAACTGAACATAATAAAGATGTGCTCTCATCTATAGCATTATCTTCTTGTTGAACTTCATGCATTCTCAGAAAGCATTAGATATTTTTTCAAGTATCCACAACCTACTATCATGTCACAGTGAAATAGAACCCCTAAGCTGTTTTGTTTGTTTTTTCCCACACAAACTAAGGCTAAAGTTGTGTTGTGTAATTGATTTAAAGAAAAACATGAAAAAACTAAACCTGTGATTTTATATTTAACCATATTAACTTTAGTCTTGTTTACTTGGCCCCTTCAGTAGAGCCCCTCAAAATCCTTTTTAAAAATGGTTTTGGGGGGGGCAGAGCCAAGATGGTGCCTGGTAAGCAGGGACTAGAGTGAGCTCCGTACCGAGTCCCTCCAAAAACCTATAAAAAATGGCTCTGAACCAATTCTAGAACAGCAGAACCCACAGAACAGCAGAGGGAAGCAGGGCTCCAGCCCAGGACAGCCGGGATGGTCTCTGGGTGAGGTCTATCCCACACGAAGCTGGGAGCTGGGAACGGAGTGGAGCAGAGCCCAGCCTGAGCAGCGTGGAACAACCAAACTTGGAATTGGGCAGATGGGGCCCCTAGCGCCCTGAATATGTGAGCTGCGGCAGTTACCAGACCCCTCGACCCACAAACACCAAAGACTTCGGAGAAGGTTAGTGGGAAAAGCTGCGGGAGTGGAAGGAGTTCGAGGTTCGGCTGCCCTGTGGAGGTGGGGCAGCTACAGTTGCTGCTGCTTCTGGCCCCAGGCCCACCTGGTGGGAGGAATTAAGTGGCGGATCAGAGCAGGAGTGCAACAGCCTGCTGAAGATCTAAGCCCAGCCCGGGCTGGGGGTTCTTGGGGAAGGAGTAGTGCGGGTCTGACAGAGCTGGCACCTCCCCCCCAAACGTGGAACATAGAACTCGTTAGTCTACAAGCAGTCATACCCCACTGAAAAACTCAAGGGTCAAGTTAGTTGGTTGGGAATATGGCCAGGCAGCGAAAACGCACCCAGATTCAGTCTCAGACTTTGGATTCTTTCTTTGGTGACAAAGAAGACCAAAACATACAGCCTAAAGAAGACAACAAAGTCATAGAGCCTACAACCAAAGCCTCCAAGAAAAACATGAACTGGCCGCAGGCCATAGAAGAACTCAAAAAGGATTTGGAAAAGCAAGTTAGAGAAGTAGAGGAAAAATTGGGAAGAGAAATGAGAAGGATGCGAGAAAACCTTGAAAAACAAGTCAATGACTTGCTAAAGGAGACCCAAAAAATTATGGAAAAATACACGGAAGAAAACAACACCTTAAAAAAGAGACTAACTCAAATGGCAAAAGAGCTCCAAAAAGCCAATGAGGAGAAGAATGCCTTGAAAGGCAGAATTAGCCAAATGGAAAAGGAGGTCCAAAAGACCACTGAAGAAAATACTACTTTAAAAATTAGATTGGAGCAAGTGGAAGCTAGTGACTTGATGAGAAATCAAGATATTATAAAACAGAACCAAAGGAATGAAAAAATGGAAGACAATGTGAAATATCTCCTTGGAAAAACCACTGACCTGGAAAATAGATCCAGGAGAGATAATTTAAAAATTATTGGACTACCTGAAAGCCATGATCAAAAAAAGAGCCTAGATACCATCTTTCAGGAAATTATCAAGGAGAACTGCCCTGATATTCTAGAGCCACAGGGCAAAATAGAAATTGAAAGAATCCATCGATTGCCTCCTCAAATAGATCCCAAAAAGAAATCTCCTAGGAATATTGTCGCCAAATTCCAGAGCTCCCAGATCAAGGAGAAAATACTGCAAGCAGCCAGAAAGAAACAATTTGAGTATTGTGGAAACCCAATCAGAATAACCCAAGATCTGGCAGCTTCTACATTAAGAGATCGAAGGGCTTGGAATGCGATATTCCGGAGGTCAATGGAGCTAGGATTAAAACCTAGAATCACCTACCCAGCAAAACTGAGTATCATGTTCCAAGGCAAAATATGGATTTTCAATAAAATAGAGGACTTTCAAGCTTTCTCAGTGAAAAGACCATAACTGAATAGAAAATTTGACTTTCAAACACAAGAATCAAGAGAAGCATGAAAAGGTAATCAAGAAACGGAAATTGCAAGGGACTTACTAAAGTTGAACTGTTTTGTTTACATTCCTACATGGAAAGATGATGTGTATGATTCATGAGACCTCAGTATTAGGGTAGTTGAAGGGAATATGCATATATATACATATATGTTTATGTATATATATGAGTGAATGTGTATGTATGTATATATCTATGTGTATGTGTATGTATATGTATATATATATGTGTGTTTAGATATATATATGTAAAAGAGAGAGAGCAGACACAGGGTGAGTTGAAGATGAAGGGAAGATATCTAAAAGAAATAAAATGAAATTAAGGGATGAGAGAGCAACATACTGAGAGAGGGAGATAGGGACAGATAGAATGGGGTGGATTATCTCACATAAAGGTGGCAAGAGGAAGCAGTTCTGAGGGAGGAGGGGAAAGGGCAGGTGAGGGGGGAATGAGTGAACCTTGCTCTCATCAGATTTGGCCTGAGGGGGAATACCATACATACTCAGTTGGGTATCTTACCCCACAGGAAAGAAGAGGAAGGAAGATTAAAAAAAATAAAAGGGGGGGGATGATGGAGGGGAGGGCAGATGGGGGTGGAGGTAATCAAAACAAACACTTTGGAAAGGGGACAAGGTCAAGGGAGAAAATTCAATAAAGCGGGATGGGTTGGGAAGGAGCAAAATGTAGTTAGCATTTCACAACATGAGTATTGTGGAAGGGTTATACATAATGATACATGTGTGGCCTAGGTTGAATTGCTCGACTTCTTAGGGAGGGTGGGTGGGAAGGGAAGAGGGGAGAGAATTTGGAACTCAAAGTTTTAAAATCAGATGTTCAAAAAAAAAAAAGTTTTTGCATGCAACTAAAAAATAAGATACACAGGCAATGGGGCGTAGAAATTTATCTTGCCCTACAAGAAAGGAAGGGGAAAGGGGATGAGAGGGGAGGGGGGTGATAGAGGGGAGGGCTGACTGGGGAACAGGACAACCAGAATATATGCCATCTTGGAGTAGGGGGGAGGGTAGAAATGGGGAGAAAATTTGTAATTCAAACTGTTGTGAAAATCAATGCTGAAAACCAAATATGTTAAATAAATAAATTTAAATTAAAAAAAAATGGTTTTGTCATCCACTGTAGTAGTTATGCCACCACATTATGCATTCGACCAATTTTCATTCAAGTTTATAATACACCTTCTCCATAGGAAAAAGAGCTCTGCCCTGTGCATTAACATCAATCAGCATTTTCTGTTAAGTACAAATCCATTAAACCTCATTATGGGTCAATCCGCATTTATCTGTGTTGTCCATAAGATCTTTTTTTTCCCTTGTTGGCAGTGTTAAATTGTGCCTCAGGGCATTTTGAGCTATTGAGGGATTGTACCTATTTTGTAATAGACTGGGGTGGGGTGCTATGCAAAGATAAGTAAATATAGTCCTTGCCCTCATGGAGTTTATTCTCTAGTAGAAGAATTTAATGTCTTAGCACAGTCCAGTATATGACCTTGTAGTACCATTTAGTGTTTCCTTCACATATGAAGAATAGTATTATGGACTATGTAAGCTGAAGCTAGGTCCAATCTTAAAATTAGGCACCATTCCGGATGAAGTTATTGTTATTATCCATTTTTTTTCTACTTTTTATCTTCTACTTTGAACGTAAGCCCTGTTTGTGTTTCTACTTGATGTTGCTTGACTCTATATTTGTCCAGGAACTTATGCGCGTTTTTATTTTGCTGGTGTGATTGTGTGTTGGTAGCAATTCAGCTTGTTTTTTTTTTCCAGGTCTTTCACTTGTATACTGTCTATTTAGGGATTGGTGGAGTGTCTAGAGCATTCTTTGTGTTTGTGAATAGGGCAGTTTGTCTCATGGTTGTGCATGTTAATAATGTTGAGACTGAAAAGCAATAATCCAAGGCCACTTGGTGGCCTGTACATGTCTGTGCCCATCTGAAGACAGCTAGAGTCTTCTATTTCACAAGACTGAGCTTGACTGACTAGACTTAACAGATTCGAAGAGTGAGTAAGGGCTATTATTCTTTGTTTCTCTCTGTGGATTTGTTGTTTTTGTTTGATTGTTGTGTGTGTGTGTGTGTGTGTGTGTGTGTGTGTGTGTTGTGGTGGTGGTTGGTTTTTTCCTTCCTCAATACAGAGTAAATACAAAGGAGTACTTTCAAAAACTTTTTGACACTTGCGAAAGTTTTTCATTTAATTTTCGCCAGTGACTAAAATTTTAAAATAGTAAGTAAATTTTTGTTGTTTTCTAGAAATATATGAATCAGTAAAAATTCTGATACAAATACCAATATTATTATATATTATCCCGAGGAGTTCACAATAGTTTAAGTATTTAATTTTTTGTTCATAAGACCAGAAACCAAATTAAGTTGATGAAACTTTTGAAAAACCACATTATGATTTGATTTTTTAAAAAGCTGGAAGTTTTAGAGCTGAAATGGAGGGCCTTGAAATGCTTAAAATATTATATATAAACATCTCTATCACCTGATGATTCAAGAATTCATGATCTCTTCTTAATGCATAATCCTTCTACCTAGTCATCAGCCACTCCCTCCATGCTTTCGTGGATGAGTTACTGAATTTCTCTGGTTTAAAAAGCATCACCACCTGTTGAATACAATGGTTGTGACCCTTCCTCAGTTTAGCTAGGTTAATCTGGGATGACAGCCTAGGTCCTTCTCCAGCCCCATATAAACATCAAAGCGGTTTATGAAATGAGGTTATCTATTGGGTCATCTTATTCTGTGTTGTCAGTTTTAACTCATTTATGAAATATCAAGAAACCAATTATAACAATCCATGAATTATAATTCACTATACTGGATCTTGTAGAGCTTACAGAGGCTAGATGGGACATGCCTAAGGAACCTTTCCTTGATATAAGCAAAAAAACGGTTTATCTGTGATTTTTTTTTAAAAGAACTGTTTTATAAAGAAAGAAAGGTTAAGTGATTTGCCAGGGTCACAAACTAATAAATGTTTGAGAGTAGATTTGAACTCAGATTCTTCTGACCCCAAGCCCAGCACATTATCTATTGTATCACCACCTACCATCTTTGGATCTTAAGGTTACTTTCTGGCACCTAAAACACTTCAGGAATTATGATAAATTATTTTCTTAATTTATCGAGAGAAGCATGGCCATATCTTGCTAGCATTTTTATCTTAAATGTTTCCCTTTAAAATTCTGTAACCTTTTAATTTCCATTGCTTTGGACTGCCATTAGAGCAGAGGTTCCCAAACTTATTTGACCTACTCTCCCCCTTTCAAAAAAAAAAAGTTACTCAGTGCCCTCCTGGAAATCTACTTTAACTTTTTTTTTTTAAATATGTGTCATTTAAAAATATAAAATATATTTTTAAAAAAGATGCATCTTAAATTTAATAATTTATTGTAAATTTGTGGTTTTTTTCCTTCATTGAAATTTTGATGATGCAGTATTTCATCGTGGAACTGTGTAGTATTGTGTTGTAAATAAATCATTACATGCACATATTCCTGCCAATGCATGCTGGACTTTGCGACAACATGCGGCATGCTAGCCTGCCAACACTTGCTTATTAAGACCTGCTGGCGAACTTGACCACTGATCGGTTATAACTTGCATTTTGTGTTTTGTTTTTTTGAAAAATAATGTAATTGCTGTGACTTCAACTCTGTTATGCAACATGTGAAACATGTATGAATGGTTTTTTCAAAATTTTCTTCTCTTCTTTATACTTCCACTGTCCCCTTATTTTTATTCAATGCCCCCCAATTACATCGGGGGCTACTACTGCCCCTCTGGGCCATTCTAGCATCCCCCTAGGGGATGGTATCACCCACTTTGGGAGCCTCAGAGGGTAAACTTCATTTATTTATTTAGTTCATTACTAGGAGAATGTTCCAGTAGCTTCTGAAGAGTTGAGAATTATGTTCTCAACATATAATGCCAAGGATCTCCACATTGGTCTCAAAAGACAATGTCATTTTCATGAAAATGTAGAATAACTAAATTCTAATGTGCACTTAGGGGTGCAGTTTTGCTTGATTTTTCACTGGATACATTTAAATAAGGGAAAAAATTACCAAGAGGTGAACCCAACAAATCAATCGAAGTGTACCATTTGGCTAAAGATCCTTTGGCTTTTAAAGTGATAATTATAGTCTCTCTCTCTCTCTGTCTCTCTCTCTCTCTGTCTCTGTCTCTCCCTCCCCCTCCCCCTTTTCCTCCCTCCCTCTCTCTCTGTCTCTCTCTCCTTCCTTCCTTCCCTCTCTCCCTCTTTCCCTCCCCCTCCCCCTTCTCTCTTTCTCCTGGAAACCTTAAAATGTGTTTGTAAATATTTACATTATTATCAATATTAAGAAGAGTTCTGCAAATGTAATAAGTGATTACTAATATTAGAGAAAGCATCCAGAATTTGTAATCTAAACGTTAATATGCAAGTATTAATATTTTGTTTTTAAAACAGTGCTGCTTTTTGTCTTTTTGTTTTGTTTTGAATGAATAGAGGAAGACAAAAGCGATAACAATTTCCCTCCTCCAGTTATTTTAATTGTCACTTTTGTGAGATTTTGCCTAATTTTACATGAAATTCATTTTTACTGTCTTCCAGTAGGTGGGATTCAATCATTTCTTGAGAATGGAGGCATACATTAATTACCTCCAGAAATTGAGCATGCCTCTAAATGCCAAATGTGGCTACATTAAAAGATTTCCAACAGAGATGATAAAATTATTTTTATAATCTGAAGATCTCTTCCACACTTTTCAATAGGGAAATTTCTTTTGTAAGCTTGGATTGATCTTAAATGTAATAAAAATCATTATATAGACAGTAGTGGTACCAACTTCTCCATGACACCTCAACAAAAAAAAAAAGAGAATTAGTAAAAATTGTTTTAATTATATGCTTGTCTTTCTGATAAGCTAGAAGAAAAGGACGATTTTCTTGTTGGTAAGCGAAAAAGTGTTTGCAGGAGGGTCAACACAATTCCATACATTGCTTAAAATTTTCTTTTGAAAGGCTGAACTATATTGATGTAATATAAAGTATACAGAAAAAAGGGTTGTTTGTCTAATATCTTAAAAGAAGAGGGCCTTAAAACCTAAAGCAAGAAGTACAAATTAGAAAAATGTGACAGCTTTATTTTAATGGTATGATTTTTTTTTGTTATCTACCCTTTTTTCATTTTTGATGCCTACTGCTTTTTGAACTACATTTGTAAAAGTTTTTTCTCCATCAAAATTCTTGTCCATACCTTAGCCCCACCTAACCTAATGCTTACTGATAAATATGAATCATGGTATATTTCTTTAATCCTAGATAGCAAGGTCATAGGATCTTACTTAGGATTTAGAGTTGGCCAGGACCTGAGAGATCATCTTGACCAGTGCTTACATTTTATAAATGAGAAAACGGAAGTTCATAAATGTGAAGTGTTTTGCTTATGGTCTCCCAGGAGGTACAAAGCCAAGATATGAACTCAGTTTTTCTGACTCCAGAAGGAATGCTTTAAGATTTCTGTACACGGTAGTTTTAGAGAATGATTAACGTTGAACTGTTATAATTAGAGGCTCTCGTATCATGAACTGGTATAGAAAAGATCTTCAGAAATCCAACAATGATGATAATAGTTGCATTTAATATTTATATAGTGTCTACTATGTGCCAAACGCTGTGCCGGGTGCTTTACAGTGATCATCTCATTTGATCCTCATGACAATCCTTTGAGTTAGGTAGCGTTATTTATTATTGTTATTAATTGTTATTATTAATTATCATCATCATCATCCTCATTTTATTAATAGGCAATTGAGGCAAACAGGGGTTAAATGACTTTCGCAGGGTTACATAGTTAGTGAGTGGCCGAGCCCATATTTGAACTCAGGTCTTCCTGAGTCCAGTTCTGGCGTTCTATCTACTGTGCCACTTTCCCCTCCAAAAGAAACATTCTGTGGAGCCTTCTTTGTGGGAGTTGATGACAAAAAGGTGTATCTGGATATTTGACACCCTTAGTCTATTGTTAGATACTCAGCCCCTCTAGGATGTAGTCTTACTTGGCAGCTGAATTCTAAGAATTCTACGAAAGTATTCAGTAAACTAGCACATGGAAACTGCTCTGTTTAGAATGAGAGTTATGTGGGTCTAGGTGGGACATGCATTACTTTCTTATTTTTTTTTTTGTTTCTTCTTGTTGTTTTTGGCAGCCCCGCATAAGAGCGTTTTTACCACCACCATTGCAGTGTTCTAAGCCTGACCACAGTTCGTCCAAAAGACTTGGGATTTTCATTAACTACAAATCCAATCTCCAAAATGTAGTTTGAGGAAGTGCCCAAGCCAGCTATGGTCACTTACTCACTCTCCTTTAGTCCTTCTCTGTCTCCATTCCTGATTCTTAGGGCTTATCTACCTTGCCCTCTCCATTACTTTTCAGTATTGTATGTATGTATGTATGCATGCACGTATGTACATATGTGTGTATGTATCTATCTGTGTATCTGTCTATCTATCTAATCATTTGATGTATCATCTGAGAAAGTTAACATTATCTTAGGCTACTATTGAGAGAGGTACAGTGTCCAGAAATAGAGAAACATCTTCTTATACTCACTGCTGGTCAGAACACATCTGGAGTATTGTGTTTACTTTTGGATGCCACGTTTTAGGATCGACGTTAAGAAGCTGAAGAGGAGGTCATTTGGTTAGTAAGAAAGGGTTGAGTTTATGTCAGGAACTGGGGATGTTTAGTCTGGAGAAGAGAAGATTTAGGGAGCATATGATTGCGGTCTTCAAATACTTGAAAGGCATTCATGTAAAAAATAGACTAGTTCCATTTGGTCCCATAAGCCAGTACTAGAAACAGTGGGTAGAGGTTTCAGGGTCATAATTTTAGGCTTGATTTAATTAAAAACTTATCAATAATTGAGGATACCCCAAAATATAATAGAGTACTTTGAGAGGGTAGTGAGTGTTCTGTCATTTAATTTCTTTAAGCAAAGGCTTGTTCACCATACATGTTGTATGAAGGATCTTTTTTCTCAGATATTGGTGTCAGGAACTGAGTGACTCTGGAGAGCAAGTTTCTTTATGTTTAAGGAGAGGTGACCACAGACCTTCCTCTCTCTTCCCCTGTCATATCTTTGAAGAATACTTAAAGCTATACACTCTTTTACCTTTATGTCCACTCCCATTTTTCCTTGAATTCTGTGTTCCATCTTCTTTTATTTACATTGTCCTATATCTTCTTTGTCTTTAATCATCAAATGAAGAATACCTTTCAAAAGTCCATCAAAATAGCTACACCATTGCTTTTACTCCCACCCCCCTAGCATTCTAACTGCTCATGCTTTGGCATGTATTTTCTCCATGGAGCCTCTTGGAAAAAATTGTGATTTTGAAGAGTCAAGGAATGAAAACTAATAGAAAACCTCTGCTAACATCAGATAATAACTGCCTCCATTTAGAAATACCATATTGAGAATAGCAATGAGGCAAAGTAAAAAAATTATTGGATATTTGGGTAACTTTATTTTGAATCTCATTTCCATCACTAACTAGATGTGTGAGTGACCTTGGGCAAATCACTTCTTGGAATTGAATTTCTTCGTCAGTCTTCCAGATCTAATGATGTACATATTTCAGGGAATAATAATTTTTAACCATCTTTCAGCAGTTCATAATTATAAGCACTTGCCGTATTTTCAACTGAAATGTATGAAGTATCTATATTGCATACTATCTCCTTGGTTTTATGCCTTTGCTCTGGTAGTCACCCATTCCTGAAATACACTCTCTCTTCAATTAGTCAACAAGTATTGATGTGCTAGGCACTCTTTTAGAAGTTGAGTATATAAATACAGTGAATGAAACAATCCCAACTAATAAAAAAAATTAACATTCTCCTCACTTTCTCTTTGTAGAACACCTTGCTTCCTTCAAGACTCAGCTAGAGTTTATCTCCTGCATGGAGCCTCTCTTCTTTTCCCTATCAGTGCTAGTGTCCTCTCTCCCTAAACACCCTTGTATATTGGTTTTTTGTTTGTTTGTGTATGTGTGTACATACATATATACATACATACACACACATATATACATGTGTTTACATATGTATATTTTGCAGTCTGTACATATATGTATCCATACAAAGAATACAGTATACATACACATAATACAGTATACCAATACATACTTATAATACAGAATATTTGTGTTGTGTAGGTACATTATACAAATATATACATCTTTATGCTATATCTGCACATGTACTTATATGTATACATATAGAGTATACATATGCATACATATAATATACACACATTTTAATATTTGTATTGTCTCCCTGATAAAATGTAAATTCTTTGAGAGCAGGGATTGTTTATTTTTGTCATATATCCTCAGGCACCTAAACACTGTGTACAATAATGGGTGCTTGGTATATAAATCCAGAGATAGTTGGTGATGAAGTAGATAGAGTACTTGGCCTGGAGTAAGGAAGACCTGAATTCAAATCCTATCTCAGATACTTACCAGTTGTATGACCCTGGACAAGTCACTTAACCTATGTTTGCCTCAGTTTCCTCACTTGTAAGATGAGGGTAATAATAGCACCAATGTTGAAGGTTTGTTGTGAGGATCAAATGAGGTAATATTTGTAAAGCACTCAGCACAGTGCCTGGCACATAGTAGGTGTTCAATAAACCCTCATCCTCCTTTATCTTTCCTTTCTCTCTTATTGATTGATTGACTGATAATACAAGTCATGTTTCGTTTGTTAAGCTAGCGGTATTATACATAACTTAGTGTATATTGTATATGTTGTTACAACTTTGCTTTTAGGATGTCTGGGATAAATAATCATTGATAACAGTGTGAAATCTTACTAAGAACAAAATTGAAAACCTGTTAGACTTTTTGTTCCATATCTGCTCTCCTCCAGTCTGTAAAACCCGATGCTTGATGGTGTGAAATTTTGCATACGCATTACTCTTTCAAATCTACTCTAACTAAATTTGTCTCTCTAGACACCCTGCTGCAGACCATTAATACATTCAGGCTTCACTCTCGGGCTTCCTGAAGCTCTAGGGCTCCTGCTGACATTGGATTTTTGCATGTAGATGAAAGAACCAGGACTAGTGAAAAGTTTTATTAGGATGTGTTAATGAAGCTTTTAGTGCTCACTACAATGGGTGAGACCAATCAGTGTTATTTGTGGGTGTGTGCCTCAATAAATAAAGGGCCAGAAGTCTTCCATTCTTTGTTCCTGTAGAGAAAGACCAACTCTTATATTCACCAGAGTTCCTTTAAAAACAAAAGTTCTCAATAGTTGCTGTTATCCTTCCTTTTCATTATTCCAAATACCAATAATAGGATTCTGTTCATGCTGTCCTGAATATATTTCTCTATTCTTTGGGCCATAGACAATTTTTTTCTTCCTTTTTTTGATTTTTAAGTTCTTTTTCTTCCCCCTCTTCACCAAGCACTCATATTATTTCAATTCAGAGACATATAGGCTCAATATTCAAAATAAATCTTTGTGAAATTTAGTATAATATAGTATTTAGTTCTAGTTTGCTGTCCTTGAGGTACTCTTATTTTTAATTTTTTTCAATGATGAAACAAACAGAATTTTAAAAACTAACACTTAGAGGAAAGAATAAAAAGTAGAAGGAAAAGGCCAGAGAAGGCATAGGAGCACTTTTTTACTATTTAGATCTGAAAATGCTTTTATTTTTCTGAAGAAAATGAGGCAGGTGTTTTAGCCCTTTGTTATCTTTTCTATATCTTTAAAAAAAGTTCAGTTGGGTTTGATTTTGCTTCATTCTATCATTTTTTTGTGTTTATTAATTAAATATTATTGTAAAAAGAGCGAGCCAGGAATTATCCCCTGCATTCTACTTTGCAATTTCATAATAACATAGTAGCTGCCCTACATCATGCAGTTAGTTGCACATTAAATCATTTATTTCATGTGTATGTCCTGTTTCACAAAATCAAGAGGCCTACCATGCAGTTCCATAATTATACAGACCTTGAGACTATAATTAGCATTCAGCTGCAGTGCGCTATCAAAATAATAAAAACAGACAAAAGAAAAGCTTCATGAAGCTCTCGTTGATTTGAATTTAATATCTTAGCAGATTGAAAATTGTGATTAATTTTTTTTACTTATATTTAGCCAATATCTTGGGATGAAAAAGTTGATTGTTCTTTTCTCTTTGTAGACAAGTAGGTTGGTATTTTCCAAAGTCACCTTTTTGTCTTTAAATATTTTACTGCACAATATTTTCTTCCCTTAAAGATATTTTCGTAGGTTCCTTAAGAAATAACTAGTGGTTTTATTGGGTGATAGCAAGAATAACTGATATCTCAAGGTTATGACAATTCTTCTTTTATTTGCTACTGTGTAGTACTTCCTATTTGGAACATAAGAAATGTCACCGTAAATGAGCAGGGTCTGTATGCTCTTCATCCCATACCTTCCCGTCTTCATCAGATTGCTCTCATAATTAACACGTTACTCTTTTTCATCTTTACTTTCTCCCTCGCTATTGCCTACCAATTCAGGCATGCCCCCTTCATCCTTAAAACAGCTGCCACTAGACCCAGCCATCCCCTTTAGCCTTTATTTGCTATCTGTCCTGCTCTTCCTCACCAAACTTCTAGAAAAAGTGATCTGTACTTGTAGCCTCCTTCTCCCCTTACTATTCCTCATCCTTTTGACTTCTGACCTAATCACTTGAACCTGCCCTTTCTAAAGTTAACCAGTTTTCGAATCTGATGACTTTTTCCTCTGTCTTCATCCTTTTCTCTATAGTTTGACACTTTGACCATCAACTCCTCTTAGATATTCTTTGCTCTGAATATTCATGACATGGCTCTCTCTTGATTCCCCTCCCACCTGTATGTTATCGTTTCTCAGTCTCCTTTGCAGGTTCATCTTCTACTTTATATGGGAATGCCCCAAAGTGCTCTGCTCTGTCTTGGATCTTTTCTCTCCATCCTTTCTCACTTGGTGACCTTATCAGCTCACATGGGTTTGATTGTCATCTTTATTTGGGTGACTCGAATATCTATCTGTCTATCTAGTCTTGGTCTCTCTCCTCATCTCTAGTCATACAGCTCCAACTGCCTATTAAATATTTCAAACTGGTTATTCCGTAGGCATCTCAAACTCAACATCTCCAAGAATGAACTCATTCTATTTCCCCTTCAAACCTACCTCCCCTCTGATCATCCCTGTTTCTGTCGAGGGTCACCCCATCATTTCAGTTACCCAGCCTTGGTGTTATAGCCCTATCCCTGACCCCCTGTCATCAATCACTTGGCAAATTTTGTTCTTTCTGCTCAAGAATATTTCTTCTATCCACCCCTTCTTCTCTACTCATATAGCCCAGTTCTCTAGTTAAGTTTCTCTTGTCTGGGCTACTGCAATATCCTTCTCATCAGTCTCCCTGCTCTGTCTCTTTTTACATTGCCAGCTAAAGTTCAAGTCTGACTATATCACTCTCCTACTCAATAGCCTCTAATGGCTAACTGATGCTCCTTATAAAGCTTTTCACTATCTGACTTGTCTGATTATATACCACTCCCTTTTGTGCAGTCTAGCCAAACTTGACTTCTTGCTCTTCTTTATGCATAGAACAAGATGCTTCACCTATTTTTGCATTAGCTGCCCCACCCCAGCATGTACTTCTACCCCACCTTTGCCTTTTACAATCCCTTTCCCCCTTCAAAACTGTGTTCAAGTGTCACTTTTGCATGAAGCCGTGATTCCCTCAAATGTTAATACCCTGGCTGCCAACTTATCTTGTATTCATTTTGTACATGTTACGCATATACTTATTTATGTACATATCATCTTTTCGTTGTCTCTCATGAAGCTCAGGGAGGGCAGGTATTATTTCGTGAATGCCTAGCACAGTGCCTAGTGCATAGTAGGTGCTTATTAATGCTTGTTCATCTTTGTATTCCTAGTACATTCTTCGGCACATAGTAGGTGCGTTGTAAATGTTTGTAAGTCATTGAATTAAAATATGAAGAACACAATAAATTCATAAATGTAAAACTAAAATGTTATGGGTGTCAGTGGGTGGAGACAAGGGATAATTCCCAACAGGAGGGATGTTAGGAAAGGCTTCTCAGAGATGGTAATAGATCTGCATTTTTTTTTTTTGGAATGGATTAGATATCAATAGGTAAAGAAGGGTGAAGGGAGAAGCATTTTACATGGAATGACTGGGGCTAGCAAAGGCATGACATGAAGGAACATGGGAAATATGCCAGAAAGAGCAAGTAGATTGATTCACTTTTATCATATAGTACATGAAAGGAAGATTCCTGTGACACAGGATGGAAAGCCAGGTTTCAAATTCCTTTGATTGTCCTTGAGTGCCAGACTAATGAGTTTGGACTTTAAACATACGTGTATACTTACTATGCTCAAGGATGCTAGATTTTGAGAAATAGATGCTAGAATTGAGGAACTAACTGATCTCAGGGTACATACACTCTAAGGAGGGGAAAAGACATTTACACAAGTAATTGTGATATAATAGTATGTGAAGTGCAAAGGAGAAATGCCATTTAAGAAAGACCTTTGGAAGGGAAGAGTTACTTGAAAGTCCAGTCAACAATTACACTTTAAGTGTGTGTTATAGTCATCCCTCCCACACTGCGACTTCCCCCATTGTGGTTTTGATATATCACAGGTCGTCACAAGAAGTTAAATGGGAATTTTGGGGGAGTTTTGTGGAAGCACAGGCAACACGTGAAGGCCAGCAGATGGCATAGAAAAAAGTTTAGAAACTCGGAAATGCATAATACATATATATATAATGTCAATATATTTTGCCATAATAATTCATACTTCTTCTGTGGTATGAAGGGAGGGCCAAAAAATTTTATGGGGATTTTCCAGGTTGTGGGGGTACCATGCCCCTAACCCCTGTGATATGGAAGGAATAACTATGTGCTAGCTATTGTGCCAAGTCCTGGAGATAGGGGGGAAAAAAAAAGCAAAACCAGTCTCATTCCTAAAGGAACTTAGAATCAAGAAGGGGGGAAATAACATTCAAAAAACTGTGTATAATCAACATATATGCAGGATAAATTGAAGATAACAGAGGTAAGAGGCTTGAATTAAGGGGGATGGGAAAGGCTTCTTGTCAGAAGATAGGATCTTAGCTGAGACTTGAAGGAAGCCAGAAGGTAATAAAAATGTAAGAAGACTGGGAAAGGAGAAGGTACATTATGAAGGGCTTGAAAAGCCAAACAGATGGTTTTGTTTCAGAAAAAAAGATGAAACAAAACAAAACTGAAGACAGAAGACTTCGTGGAGGAGCTGGAACTGGGACCTTGAAGGAAGAGAGGGATTTCAGTAAATGGACTTGGTGGTTCATGAAGTTAATATCAGGAGTAATGGAATAGGATCATTTGTCTAATTTTTTCTATGATCCTTCCAGCCCCTCCTCCTTAGCTCTAGGCTACATTTTCCATATGTACCCTGTGTTGTGTTTCATTTTCTTTTGGTGAACATATGTAGTGTTTGCCACCTCTTATCAGGTCAGAGGAGTCAGACTAAGTCACTTCCATGAGGGGACTGGGCAAGGACCCTCAGATCAGACGCTGAAGCACAAGCATGCAAGTTGCTTGAGCAGTATGTAACTGGTACTTGATATGGGTTAGGTTCGGAGACAATGAGTATTTCAATTATGTGATGTTATTTAGTGAGATAAATATTTCAGGAGAGTTCTACCTTGTGTAGTTTTACTATCTTCTTGTTTTGCAAATTCAGCTTTAGTGTTTCTGTATCTAATGCATAATTCCTTTCCTTGAGGTTTAAAGCAATTACTTTTTCACCATCTTGCCTACCATAGGATCATAGAGTTAGAGCTGGAGGGACCTTAAAGGCCATAGAATACAACCACTTTACTTTATAGAGATGTTAAATAATTTACCCAAGTTAACACAAGTAGTAAGTAGCAGAGTTAAGAGTCAGGAAACCTGGTTCTCAGGGGTTGAAAATGTAGATTAATATTTTAAAATCACTTTGTTTTCCCTTCTGTTTCCATTAAGACTAAGTTCATGTTAGGATGGTTGTCCCAGGGGAGATTGAAAAAACTAGCTCACCTTTGTGGAGACATGGCATGCAAAGCCCTGACGACTTAAACTCTCCTTGAGAGCATTGTACCAACCAACAGAGGCCTCATGAGGGCAAATGGTCTTGCCGTTCAGCATTTCTCACCAATCCTCCTTCTCACTGAAATTCTTTATATTGTTTGGAGAATAAACAGAAGGGGCACTATACTACAGTAGAATATTGCTGAAGTTCTACATGCTATTATTGTAGTAATTGGTATTTTTAACTTTGTTCCTAATTATCTAGCTTATAGACATAATTTACATAAGGAGAAAACAACTTGAAAACTATTTTCTTTGAGACATGTTAAATTGTATTATCATTAACTGCTTTGTATATCATTTCACTTAGCGTCATTTCCGTTTGGTCCAGACCTTTGATTTGTTTGGTATAGGAAATGCCTAATGAGGAGGCAGCTGAATGGTGTAGTGATTAGAACTCGGGGCCAGGGGTCAGGAAGACCTGAAGTTCAAATCTGTCTGCAGATACTTATTAACAGTATGACTCTGGACAAGTCACTTATCCTCTTTCTGCCTCAGTTTCTTAATTGTAAAGTGGAAGTAGCAAGAGGACCTATCTTGCAGGGTTGTTGTGATGATTAAATGAAATAATATCTGTAAAGCACTTAGTATAATGCCTGGTACATATTAGGCACTTAATAAATCCCCTTCCTTCCTTCCTTCCTTCCTTCCTTCCTTCCTTCCTTCCTTCCTTCCTTCCTTCCTTCCTTCCTTCCTTCCTTCCTTCCTTCCTTCCTTCCTTCCTTCCTTCCTTCCTTCCTTCCTTCCTTCCTTCCTTCCTTCCTTCCTTCCTTCCTTCCTTCCTTCCTTCCTTCCTTCCTTCCTTCCTTCCTTCCTCTTACCTTTCTTCAGTTCCTCCCTTACTTCTCTCCTCCCTCCCCTCTCCTGCTCTCCCCTCCGGGGATGTGAGGGGAGGGGTTAAGTGCTTTACCCAGGGTCACACACGGAGGGCCAGCTCTCTATCCATTGTACTAATGTGCATACGATTTAGTAAAACAAAGGGCAGGCAGCAGAGTGTAATGGAAAGATTAGATTGAGGTCAGAAGACCTAGGTTCTGCAACCATTTTCCCACTTTTAATCACTGTGCATTTAATGCTGGAAATTATTTTGTCTTTGTGAGCCTATTTCCTCATCTGTTGGTTGTGAAAATCGAAAATGAAGAATCACTTTAAAGAACAACGTAAATTTATCATCATTCTATTTTTGCATTTAATCATGAGATAATCTAATTTGCTCCCTTTCAGTCTTTTGGAATCTGTCATTCCAGATGAATGAGGGTTATGTAATAAATTTGAAACTTCTTTACTTTTTCCTCACATATCAAGAGTAATCCATTGTGAATGTTTTTAAACATATATTTAATCAATTTGCTCTCCAGGGCTTAATGCTCCCTTGTGGCTTCCATTGTGCCTATTTGTGCTGTTCATTTCATCTCTGTGTGAGAAGTTTTATTCCCCACAGAAGACAGAACTTTTAAGAACATATTTGCAGTAGTAAGGGGAGAATTGAAAATCACCCTGTAGCCAAATGTCTACTCTTGCTCCTTTGCTGGCAGTATTAGAGGCCTCCAACACATTTCTGTTCTACCATCATAGAGCAGGCTTTCAAAATATATTCATTCGCCTCACTGTTCACATTTGCCACTTACCCGTTTTAAGTACCTATTTTTCAAACTTTTCCTTTTATCTCAGTGTGACCCCAAACAAATCAATCAGAAATACTTTGGCTGGAAATTTCTCCTGTTGATGATATGACACCAACGGAATTTATATGTCCTTTTTTTAAAAGTTTAAATTACTTTGTCTTTTTCTGAATGTCCAGTAGCTGGGAGGTTCAGGGAGTGAAAGACCCTAAGTAGCCGTTTGTGGTTCTTTTGAATGTAGTGCTGGTATGTAGCAAGTGGATTGACATGACATGGTTTATCCTCATGTTTGCATGCAGATGGCATTGTTAATTTGCTCAGACAGAAGTGGGAGGGCAGGGCTGTTTTAGCTGCTATTGATGAAAACCAAACTCCCAATGTCTGATGACAGGCTGCTATTTCATGGTCTGCCATTTTTGTTTCAACAGAAATTCGGTATATTGTTTCTCTGAGAACCTTTGTCATTTCTAAAGTAATGAGATTTGCATTTAGTTAGAACTTTAAGGTTTGTAAACATTCAGATTCATGTCCTAGTTTATAGAGCCCTTGGTCTGCTTACTGTGCATGGATGGCTGGCTTCATGTCATGGAGAAATATCATCATGAATGAATTTGGGTTGCACAGTTAAAGAATGCAGATATCTCATCACCAACTTTAGTGTGTCTGTGCAAAGCCACATGTTAATTAAACCTTTTTTTTTTCCACAGAGATAAAAGTATTCTAGAAGACCAGCCAGAGTTATTGTCACACTGGTGTGATATATTTGGCAAGGATGCTCCCTAACTCATATAAATCTTAATAAGGCTTCTGACAATAAATTCCAGTTGGAAGCAGACTACCTTATTAAAATAATAAGAAGCAAAAGAAAAATTTCATCCAGATATTTCGTCCAAGTTTAAGCCCTAGATAAACTGAGGTTAAAAAACAAAGATGCACAATTCACGCATTTTGAGAATTTATGATTTCCTAATAGTGGATACCAATCTAAAGTCATAGAAGTCCATCAGCTAAAATTTGAATAAGTAAGTGGACATATCCTATCCCTGTTTGTTCCCCACTCTACCAGAACTCTAGCATGACTTAACAAGGAAAATTATTTCCTGTGACCTCTTGTAGAAGAGGCGCAATGCTGTAACTTTTACCGACAGTGTGTGTAGCAGGCAATCTACCCTCTAGCCACAGAATGTCTTCAGATATAAAATGAAGAGTAGTTTATGTTTTTCTTGGAAAGCAGTGAATAGAGTGCCAAGGCTCCCAATGATATGTATCTAACATTTATCCTACTCTCATTTCTGTTTTGTTGCTAGGAATTTGAATTTTTTAGTGCTTACTGCTAACTTGCATTTCCCAGAGTTAACAAAAAATCCTCAGAGGGTGATGGCATTGCTTCCTTGTAGAAGTGATGATAATCTATTTGCAAAGTGATGAGAGTACAACAGGTCACAAGGCTACAACAGATGTGTAACTGTTAAAAAAATTCCTCTAGGAATCACATCACATATAGTTCTTTGGCTTCCAGAATATCTGCTGTAATACATGAATCTCTAGACCTGTGTATTTTTTTTTCTTTTCTCATACTAGATTTCACAAAGGTAATATTGTGTTTCTGGCTCAGGACTCTTCTAAAAGAAGAAATTTAGCTGGGCTGTAATCAATCATACTTCCTGACATTTTCATCCATTACCCCTAATCCAGCACAAGCCAAATTGGTGTTTTGTAGTTTGTAAAGTCCCACTGCCACCAAAAAAAGTTCATTTATTACAAACAGAGTAGATAACACATCTTAAAAAGCCATTGAAATGTTGGTTCATTTTCCTTTATTTTTTGGTGTCTGTACTGAATTTCAATGGTTAAATTATACCACATTCACTCAGTTCTGCAATGATCAGTTTCATAAGAGACCTGTTACCTTGAATACATTCTGCAAATTTGTAGCGTATTTTCTTGGCACAGAATTTTATATTATGTCCTAATTTGACTCGGTAGTGTTAGACATTCTCTTAAAAAGTCTTTAACATTTAAATTGCTTCTTGTCTTAGCCTATTTCATATGTCAAAATTTTAATTTTCCTGTTGCCTGCTTTCATATTTTTTGCATGTCTTACTTGTTTTACTATTTCATGTTTAAATAAAGAAATAATCTTATAACCTAAGCATTTCAGCAATTAGATCCTCTTACTGAATTGATTGTTCTCTAAGCCAGTTTCATAAAGACACACTGAATCTTTAAAGTCAGCAGGTCTATAAGCAACTTAAAAGTTTCATAACAGAAATATAGAAAATTGTCTGTAAAGTAAGGAAATCTGACCTCAGTTAAATGTATATTACAGTGTTCATAATGGTAAAAATCTTGTGTTCTGGCATAGCTATTTGAGGCTTACTCTTTTTTTTTTCTTCAATTTGGTGTTACTATATCATTTAATAACCTCCAAATTTTGGTTTAAAGGGACATACATGTTTCTCCCCATCCTAAGTATAGCTCCTTTAATTTGCCGTAGTTCTCTCTTGATGCTTTTCATGACATTTGTTTCGTACCTTATATTAATGGAAATATTTATCTTTTATTTACATGCTTCCCTGACTTAATATTCAGAGTCTATTCTGAGAATCATACTGTAATCTTAGCCATGCTATACAAGGATTATTTGAAGGGATTGGAGATACTCAGCATAGAGAAAAAAACAGCTTAGGTGAGGCAAGATCCATTCAAAAAGGTGTCATGCTTAAGAGGAATCAGACACATTTTATTTAGCACTGGATATAAAAACGATAAGAAATATATGGAACGTGCTGAGCCAGATTTTAACTTCACATAAGGACAAACTACTTTATGTTAAGCTTATATAAAATATAAATATAAAATTAGAACTATAAGAGTGTAATGGATTGCCTTAGAAGGTAGTGAATTTCACCAAACATGCGAATTTCAAGTGAAAGCTCAGTGACTACTCATCAGAAATGATACAAGGCATTAATATCATTACAATTTTCATGGGGATGATTCTGTTGACCTTTATGAAACTGGCATAAAGACAATAAAGACAATTTCAAAGCAAGATTATTATTATTTTACAACTACAGCTATAAAGAGAACTTGATGCCTTTGACTCTGCTTCAAGTTTTCTGGGAGGCATGACAGCACATTATTGTAGAAGCTACCTACAACTAGGGGTCAGGTTATCTTGTGGTTTAACCTGGGCTTTCTCACAAACTGGCAATACAACCCTGGACAAACTCTCTCCCTCCTTGGAATTCAGCTGCTTCATCTGTAAAATGAGGAATTTGTATTATAGATGATCTCTAAGGTCCTCTCCTTGAAAATGTTACATGATCCTTTGCTAATTTCTAAAAATCAGTGAGTGGTAGATACTACAGGTGCTAGATAATAATTTTTTTCTATAGTAGTCTTTCATAATTTCACTTCTTTTGTAAAATTATTTAAATAATGACTACATATGAGACATTTTCCAATTTTCCTGTATCTTTTCCTACACTGTGAGAATAGGACATTTTCCCTTACCTCAATGAATTTAGCTAATTGGGACAAAAGAAACTCTATACAGGCTCATGTGTACACATATATGTGCACATATTAGATGTTGCACCATTCTGTTAAAGCACCAAATAAATCATATGGGAAGTAGATGGCATAGGAGTTCAGAAGAATAAGTCATTTTGAACTAAGAGAAAGTCTTAAAGGTTTGATAGGATGCAGGTGTTTTCTGAGATACTGTAGTGAAATAAAGCAAGTTAAAAAATAAAAAGCAAGCCAGAAGACGCAAGTTCAGATCCCAGTTCAGCTACTTCCTTGTGACCTTGGACAAATCACTTAACCTCCTAGTTTTATCTGTAAAGAGAGGATGGTGGCATAGTGTGCTTAGCAATGTCTTGCCCATAGTACAAACATAGTAAATATTGATTGAATTAAAACTATGAGCTCTCCAAGATCTCTTCCAGCTCTAAATTCTGTGAAATTCCCTATAAGGGGCATACATAAGCCGATGTTTGGAGGTAAGATTGTGCAAAGCAGTGTTTTTTGGTGGGGGGAGCCAAATGACCTGGAATTGAAGACATATATAGAAAGAAGGAAATAAAATTGGAAGGAAAGTAGAGTAAGTTTCAAGAACTTTTAATTGTAGTTGGTAAAATAGTAAAAGACTCCAGTAAAAGGTATGATTAACCTTACTAAAATTCCACTTCTGTACCCCCTGTTCTCAAACCATTTATAGTTTACACTGAGTATAGGTTAAAATATGGAAACAATTTTAGGGGGATTTATTTTACTACCTTCATTCAAGTCCTATTTTACTTCTCACCATGGAGTAGAAATGATGTTGAGCGTCCTAAGGCTGTGCCAGCAGAACCTAAATTCTGTCAGGGTCTGTCGAGATGGAAAGACTTCTTCTTATGGTTTCATTGTTGGATTATATGCCTGTTGTCTGAAATCTGAATTTTGGTAGAACATAGCCAGGTTGACTGCGGGGCAATTAACTTTCTAGCCCTAAAAGTGCTCTGTGACAACAGACTGACTATTAAGTCAGTAGAGAGTTTGGCTTCTGCATTAGTGAGGGGAAGTAGTGCATTAACCGAATCATAGATCCTTGAGATATTAAGTGATCTGCCCATAATAGGTAGGATGGACAGAAAGGGATTATAGCTCTGGAGTCAGGAAGAGCCTCTGAGGTCATATAGTCCAACCCACTTATTTTACTGTTGAGAAAACTGAGACCTATTCAGGTAGGTTGTGTATTGGCCAAGGCAATGCAGGTGATAAGCGTTAGAGCCTGGATTCAAACCTGGGTCTTTGACTACAGAGTCAGCATTCTTTCTTTTTTCTGTGGGTAGGATGAGTCATGGAAAGCAGATAGAAAGCTAGTAATCAAGAGGCTGAATTCATAGTTAAAAGAAAGTGGTGGGAAGTCAGTCACTTCAAAATACTCAAAGTTAATACTCATAATACTCAAAGTTAATACTCATAATACTCAAAGTTAAAAGCAATTAACTCAATATACGTTTCAATCATCTAAGCAGCCCCATGATATAACTCCTCACCCCCAATCCGAATAGAGCTCTGAACGATAAGGTGGCCTAGCCTGATGGATCCTGAAATGGTATGGCCAAACATTTTCTTTCTTTTCTTCTTAGGAAATGAGATAGTTGGACTAGATGATGGTAGTTTCTAAGGTCCTTTCGAGGTCTAAATCTTATGAGTATGAGTCTCTTACTCTATGACTATTTGATTTTTATACCAGTTAATACAATTCATCGTCTATAAAACTCCTTCCTATAACGCAAGTGTAACCTAGAAAATTGAGGGTAGACAATGAAAAACTTCTAATTTTCTCTCATAAATGTATTTGTCCAATGAGCTTCTTAGTTTGGTTTATTATCATCTTAGAAATCAGAGAGAACCTGAGGTTATATGAGGTATGGACAGTAAGGAATGATGATTAAAAAGATATGAGGGGGCAGCTAGGTGGTGCAGCAAGTAGAACACCGGTTAAAATGTGGCCTCCAGACACTTGACACACTTACTAGCTGTGTGACCTTGGGCAAGTCACTTAACCCCAATTGCCCTGCCCTCCCCCCTCCCAAAAAAAGAAAAAAAATAGTAAAAAAAAGCAGAGATGAGAACTATAAGACAGTAGGTGTGAGACAATAGAATTTGAATGCCCATTGGGCAGTGGGAAAAGAATGAGCCCTGTAGGCCTGGGCTTTGCCTCCTTCTGCAGATTTAGTTGATCATGATTAAAAGTGCTTAAAAGAGTATGCACAGTAGTGAGATTAGTCACCACAGAAATACAGGTTCATCCCTTTGTTAAAGAACTGCGCTATGAATTTAAAGAACCCCACAGGCAAGCTGTGAGTTCCTTCAACTAGATGACCTCAAAGGTCCCTAAAATTCTGATTCTATAGTAGCATGACTATGTGACACTAACCTCTTAGACTTTATCCACTCTGCAGAATTCAGAGATTCATCTCTCTTAAAATTTATTGTTTAATAAGGTAGTGTTTGTATATCCTGTCTAGGGATATTGTGCGATGAGGATATTAACAAAGATTAATTTTATCATTTATCTCAATCAGAAGGTTGCAGGATGGATTGTTCTGGTTAAGTGAATCTCCTGGCCCTTTGAGAGTCTTAGTAGAATGTATTAGACACTTTTCTACTTAATAAGAAGACTGTAATGAGCACAATTTAATCTTTGATAATTGAAGATTTTGTAGTGCCTCAGGGTCATTATACTGAACTTTGTAGACATCACTTAAAGAACCTAGATTCATCAAATCCTGCTTAAGTAATAATTCCTTGTTCTCTTTAGTTTTTGTATATGCTATCTTACTGATCCTTACAATTTTTTTGAGTTAAATAGGGTGAGCAGTATCTCCATTTTACAGAAAAGGAAATTGAGGTTTTGATGTTTAATCATAGGCTGAAGGATTGGAATTTTACAGTTGGAAGGGACCTTAGAGATCACCGTGTCTCTCCTACCCTCCCCACGCCTCACTTATTTTGTGAGAACAGCAAGAATAAGCAGTTCGCCCAAGGTCATCTAGCTAATTAATGGCAGAAAAGAGATCCTTTGACTCTAGCCTAGTTTTTCATTTCCTACACCATTCATGATACTCTTTTTCCCTGACCAGAAACTGATCCCAGGACACGATGGTAAGAATTCCAAATCCTAAACAGTAGAATATCACTTCTCCATGGGCACATAGCTAGTAAATGGCGGGTTGGGGACTCAAAAATGTTCACGGCTATTCCTACTGCACCATTCTTCATTTTATTAGCTTTTTCTGCAGTTAAGGAAAGAGCATTTTAATTCTTTGAAATGATCCATTTGATAGTTTTAGAACTGGAGAGCTCATTTTTATTGAAATTAAAGGCATAATGCAGTATTTCCCATGTTGGACTGGCTTAAATTATTTCATTTTTTAAAAAAAACCGTACATTTATGGCTAAAATAATTTTTAAAAATTTAAATGCATATGCTTGTTTTGTCTAATTATATGTATTTGTGCCAACAACAAGCCACACAATTTTGTACATTTGCACTGGCTATCCCCTGCTCCTGGAATAAACATCCTCCTCATCCCTGCTTGTTGGAAAACCTAATTTCCATCAAGACTCAATTCAAGTACTATCTTCTGTGGGGGCTTCCTCATCTTCATGTCCCCTCTCCCTCACTCTCACTCTTGTTCCTGATACTTTTTCCCCACAGTTACCTTCTATCCATTTTCATATATCTTTAACATATACTTCTGTATGGATCTGTTTTCTGCCTTGTCAGAAGGCAATGATTGTTCTGCTTTTCTCTTCGACTCTCCAGCACCTAGCTTGCACATAGCAAATGCTATATAGCATTGCTATATATAAATGCTTATACGTTGAGTTATGGCAGAGTACACATCTTGTTTTAGTTGAATAAGAGAATTTAAGTATTTAACTAATAATACATATACCCTAATACCAAATGACAAATATTTCTCCTAACTATAATAATTCATTTAATTGAAGTTGGCTCCCTTTTCTGTACCTTCATGTTTTTGTTAGTTTTTTTTTAAATAAAATTATCAACTCATTTTCTTCTATAGTTGCAAAAGTAATAGAAATAATTTAAAACTGTAGACCTCCAAAAATGCATTGTAGTTTTTGTTTATGAGTTGTCTGAACTGTGAAGTTGCATTGAACTATAGGAATTAGCTTCTTGGAGGAAAATATTCTTCTTGGGTATGAGTTTATTTTGTCTTAAATTGACTTGATTTAAATAAAATCTGCTTGCCTTGTGGCCTTTTGATGCTGACTGGCATTTTGACCTGGCTCAAGTTTTAGAACAATAGGAAGAAATGGAAAGCTTTTCTAAAGGAGTTTTCTTAAGCCTTGTCTCACTTCTGTACATCATCAGCTAGCCTAGTCCAAATGGAGATGAAGGTACAGACACCTATCTTTGCCGTTCAGCGACTTATTTGGTGGCCAGATGATATCTGTTGAAAACATTTGAGTTATAGTCCCAGCTCTGGCAGTGAGTATTGACTGTTGGAAGGGTCACAAGCTTCCTGGGCTTTGGTTTCCTTCAACTATAAAGGGAAGAAACAGTTGGTTTATGCTGGTTGGACTCTACTGTCCTTTCTAGTTCCATATATTAGTAATTTTAGTAAGATACTTATTTAAACAACTGTAAATGGATGGTAATGTCTGCCTTTTTGATCTGCTAAGTTTCTAAAACAATATTGTTTGCAGCAAAAATATTAATATAATCTACCCCTGATCTACCTTACTATTTTAATTTTTAAAATGTGAGTAATAGAAAATATTGGGTTAACATTTTTATGTCTCTGGTTGTAACAGCAAGCAAAGTAGGATTTTTTTTGCTATTTCTCTGGATTGAGTTCTAGCCAATCAGAGACTTATATGTGGGCCCTAGCCAATCAGACATGTGTATTGAGTTTCAGCCAATCAGATGCCAAAGAGAACTGTATATAAAGACAGCTGGTGTTGAGAGAAAGCAGACAATGAGAGAGAGACAGCATTGAGAAGAAGAGAATGAAGAGAGGAGATGAAGAAGAATGAGCTTTGAGTGTTGAACTGAAACCTTTAAGAGCTGAGAAGAGGAGACCTCTAAGAGGGAAAAGAAGACCTTTGATGGCAAAGACTTGCTAAAGGAGCTTCTGAGCTGTAAAAGGGAATAGAGCTGTAGGGCAGAAACCTGCCCATGGGAAGGAGGCTTAACTTGAGCCCCTTTTAAGAGCTGTTAAAGTGAATCGAGCTGTTAATACAGAGCCTCTGGACTTTGGAGGTGAATTGAGATAGTGGTGCTGGTAGTGTGTGTTGTTGCTCTGTTAAGCTTTGCTTTCCCAGAAACAGAAGCTGCAGGCAGGAACCCTTGGAGCCTGCTGTAGGCAGGAGCAGGAAGAGCTTGGAGTGGAGCAGTGCTCCTGAGCTGAGACCTGGAACAGGACCAGAGAGCTGCCTACGTGTGAATCCAGGCCAAAGATGAGAGTGATCAGCCCACAGAAGAGCCGTGGGACTTGGAAGTCAACCTTGAGTCAAGATGAAAGAGGACTTTACTTGGATGCTTGGTATTGATTAAGAAGATTGTTCTTATTGTGACCTAGGGGTGGATGGTGTGGTATTTTCTGCTATCCTTTAATGATGTGTTGTGTTAGGAAAAACCCTAGCCTGGGACTCGATGATTTTGGGTGGGGTGCAGTGATGTATGCTGTGTATTGTGATGTTCTTAATGTGACTTAGGGGTGGGTGGTGTGGTATTTTCTGCTACCTCTTAAGGATGTGTTGTGCTAGAGAAGACCCTAGCCTGGGACTTACTGATTGTGTAAACAAGTATTTTGGAGAATGCTAGTGAATGCAGTGATATATGCTATGCGTCGTTTGACATAGAGTGTTATGACATATATACATATATATATATACACACATATTAGATGATATTCTTTGCTTAAGGATGTCGCTATGAATATTATGGCTTACTTTATTGAACAATGTTTAGTTTATTGCTGAATAAACAGAGAGTTCATTATACTATGTGATTAGACCTTTGCAATTATTCACAGCAGCAGTCCTCAGGTGTGTTTTCGTGATTGGCGTTGCACTGGTCTTCTTTCCTAGAAGAAAATTTTACATTTTATTTATTTTTCCTAATTTGGATTTGATTCCATTTTCATTTTGATGATACTAGGAACATTTGAACATTTCGTGGGAATTGGAAAAAAATACTTAAATTAGGAGCAGCTAGGTGGCAACCATAATGGATAGAGCGCTGGGATGGGAATCAGGAAGACTCATCTACCTGAGTTCAAATCCAGCCTCAGATGCTTACTAGCTGTGTAATTCTAGACAAATCACTTAACCACATTTACCTCAGTTTACTCATCCATAAAATGAATTGGAGAAGGAAATGGCAAGCCACTCCAGTGTCTTTGTCAACAAAATCCCAAATGGGGTCACAAAGAGTCGGACACAACTGAAAAGCAGCTGAACTGAATTTAAGCAATAAATAGCAGCTGGAAGGGTACCAGATGGTTAATGCTAAGAAGAGAAATTTTCCATTTACCCACAGAACAGGTATAACGGTGACATTATTGAGGAGCCTCTATGCTTCCTGCAATGATGCTTAACCCTGTTAAGAAAGAATTATCTGCAAGACTGAGAAAAGTTAGATTGATCACTAGGCTAATTCCATGCTTAATCTCCTTGAGCCTGCCAACAGCATTGCCTACAACTGTGATGGCATTTTTTTGTTGTTGTCATGGACACATCCACTAGAAGTACAATGAAGGCTGCTGACTGACCATCTTTTCACATTGCCTTCTAGTCACAACTGAGACCTGAGTCTGAGTCAAGGCTTTGAAGTTTTAAAAAACAAAAGTAGAAATCCAAACCTCTTCTCTCTCTCAAATGAGAATTACGTTGAAAATGAGCTTTTGTTTGTAAAGTTTACATATGTATATGATGCTCAAATCCCTGATACACTACATTTTAAAGTGAAAATGCAAATATAGGTTCTAAATAGCTATATGTGTGTATGTACTTATATATGTATCCCCTGAAATAAAAGAAAGTGATTCTAGATTTTATCGAATGACAAAGATTACATTTTTATAACTTTGATAAATAACATTTCAGTGTTAAGCACAAGGACATAATTAGCAATTCAGAGTTAATTTTTAATCTTTCGCTTTGTTTTACTTTGGGCCCTTTTCTCAATAGTATGGAATAAATGGCTTGTCCCAGTTTTTTTTTTTTTCTTTTTAAGCAGTCTAACGTATGAATCTTTCAACATGAGAACAGTCTTCAACCCAGTGCCAAAAGGTTGCCATAGAAGTTAGATTGGAATTCCACTGACACCTTCTTTTCACTGCTGCTTCCATTCTGTGATATTCTTCAAATAGCTGAATAATATCCTTTTTTAGTGCATTTTTCTTACTGATTCCTAAATTTACCTATAGAGAAAAAAAATCTGTTTCATTTAATGTTACATCCAAGAACACAATATATGTCATGGAGATAGATGGGAGAAATAATTTGGGGGATCCTCACATCCTATGTTCACGAAGAACATTTGCTCATTTTAAAGTTGGTTAAACTGCTGACATAAAGGACATTTTCCCCTGAGTATGACATTCTGTAGGCAGTGGCCTGTCTGGTTCCTTATCTTGATTTTTAGACTTTTGATTTTTAGATTTTTGATTGCATTGCCTGCATTTAAAACTGGCCAAACTTCCTAAAGTGCAAAGTTCATGCCTTACATCTATGTAATAGAAATCAGACCTGTAATGGAGTATCTGTTTGCTTTGGTAGAGTAGTCTTTTATCCTGTAGTTTTTCAGCAACTATTCTGTCAATCAACCCTGTAAAAATGAACATTGGTCTTTGTCATCCAAGTAGTTGTTCAATGTTGCATATTGCGAGATACGTTGTAGCACATTAAAAAACCATCACTTTTAGTGATTAAAACTAAGTAGAAAAATAGTGCCTGATAATTTTTGGTATATCCTTGGATAACATTTGACTGGTAAAACATCAACCAACATACTATGTGCCAGGTTCTGTGCTAGGCATCGAGGATGCAAATACAAAAAATAGAACAATCTTTACTTGCAAGGAGCTTATTATTAGTTTAATTATGAGTCTAAAATGCACAAAACATGAATAATTATAATGAACACTTTGCTGTCAAAATTCAGTAGATTCAACATGTTATTCTTGTATGGTAGAAATCATTTTAGCTCATATTCATTTAATAAGAAGCACCCTGGCAAAATGGCTCAGGAAATACTCTCAGCATTGAACAAAGCTGAAGTCCTAATTCTGACACATACTGTCACACTAGACAGGACTTGTTTGAACCTCAATAGGACTGAATTTCTCACTGCCCTGAATATCAGTATTATGCTATAAAAATATGTTTTAGAGATAGTATTGATCTGTGTTGGTCCTCATTAGGGACTTCCTCATCTACGAGGTGGGCAAGTTACATTTCTACCGAAACCTATCCCTCCTCTCACCACATGAAAATAAGTAGCATGGATTAGGGAGATCACACTTCTGGGGAACTTAGAGGAAGAGATATGGGGATAAATCATCTGTGTCACAATTCTACATTGGAGGATGGATTGGGAGGGGGAGAAAAAATAGCCCTCACATGGCCAAACCTTGTTTTTCAGTGCTACTTGCTGGTAGTATATTCTCCTTATTCTCAAATGTAGGAATGTGGGAGGGAAGATTCTTTTCAGATGACATTTGCCTATTCCCCTTCTGTTGGTGGCTAGAGTTTTCCCTGGGATATTTCTGTTTCTAAGCCACAACTGTCTCTGGTTACAATTGATTTTAATCTAAGGGTAAAATGGTCTCAATCTATTGGGCTATCTCTCTTTGCTATTTAGGAACTTAGAAATAAATTGATAATCAGAACCTTATGATTTTTAATCAGCTCAGTCCCCAAGCCATGATGAAATACTGTATTTCTGGACAGAGGTTAAATTCCGTGACCTAGTTTTATTCTGTTTATATCAAGCTAGTCACTGGCTGCCTCCATTTGCCCTTCAGCTTGCACAGGATTACTTAACTAATATACAACACAAAGCAGTTTTAAGTGATCATAGGTTTTCTGTGTAACAAAATCAGGAAATAGAAATAACTCAACAAAATAGAGAAAAACATATAGACAACACTTGGTGGCAGTAAGCACTGGGGAAGGAAGTTAAGGCTTTTATACTTTTGCTTTCATCCCTAGTGACAGGTCACCAGGAGCATTGTCAGTCTGTTCCAACTACCCCATCTAAGTTCTTTGTTCTATAATGTAGAGGCTTTGGCTGCTAGAGCCAGCCTACACTACTCAGGTGCTCAAAGTATTTTTCTAAGTGTTTCCTCTTGTTGATTACCATCTTCTGCTGCCATTTTATTTTAGTTAGAGCTACAATCCACTAAGTTACAGACTTGGATGGGGGGAAAAGTACCAGTGTAGTACAATTCTCACAATTCATTATACATACTCATACACATATATGTATATATCTATACATGTATGTATATGTGTCCATACATGTGTGTGTGTGTGTGTGTGTGTGTGTGTATACACACACACAGCTCTGTAGAGCTGTACATAAGTATAGAAGTACATAAATCTGTTTCTATAGATATCAATGCAGATAGATGTATTTACATCTGCAAATACATATATTACTTCCTGGTTGCAGAGTGCTTTAAATAGAGTAGTTTGTGTGATCCTCACAGCAGCTCATTTAGGTAGGTAATGAAAAGTATTACTAACACCAATTTATGGATGAAGAAGTTAAGTATCAGAGAAATTCGATGATTTTCCTAAGGCCATGTAGTTGGTAAATGGCAGAAAACAAAACAAAAACCCAAGTTTTCCCAGATCTTCTAGCTCCTAAGTATAGAATGAATCTTTTTACACTGACTTAAGGTCTTTATTTGTATATGAACTATAAAGTAATGAGATTGGTTGCATATGTTGTTTATAGAAATCCATTTCAGTTTTTAATACTTAATATGCTACTAAATTGAGTGCATTCTGTTCTCTCTCCAAAGAGTTGTAGATGTAACAATACCCCATCAAATTAAAGATGAGTTTAGCTAGAAACAAGTTCTTGTTAGTATACTTACACAATAAAAAGATGTATGTCAGTAGAATACAGAGAAAGACTGGATAGTCATAAACAAAGTAGAGGAGAAAACAATTCAATTAAAATGAATGATAAGTTGAATATGAGCGAGAAATGTACTATAATTTTGACATATTTTCTTCTCTAAGAATGTGCTTGTTATCCATCTCTTCTAGAAAGGAACAGCATAGATCTGAGACAGGTATGGATACATAAGAGAAGCCCATTGTAATTAATTGATTGAATTAATCAAACAGTAGCAACAATAATGATGATGATGGTGATAATGTGACCTTTACTTCAGTGCCATATGTTTTGCAAGTTGTTTTATACATTTTATCATAATTTCAGCCTCAGATGTTGGTGTTATGAATATTATTATCCCCATTTACAGATGAGGAAATTAAATAGAATTTAGACCTAGATGTTACTGACTTTTAAGTTCAAGACCCTATCCATTATTCTGTGCTATTTCTCCCTATGTATTATATATTATATATCCCAGACTGCTCCATTGCCACAGGCCATTTGTGGGAGCCCAGCCTTTGGGGAAACTGGCTAAAGAACAAGGTTAATAAATTCAAAAATTTGAGACATGAAATCTAAATCATTATCTTTTCTCCTCAAACTAGAAACTAACTTCTCACTTGTTCAGCTGTGTTAATCACACTGTCATTCTTCCAGTCATATATTTTACACCACTCCATAATTCTGTTGTGTAGTTAAAAGCCAAGTCATGGGTTTTGTTTTTGTCTTATTTATTTTTTTAATTTTTTTTAACCTATTTATAACTTTCTCTGGTTTGGCAATTGAGTGGAGTTTGGTGTGGGTGGGTGTGTGTGTATGAGAGAGAGAGAGAGAGAGAGAGAGAGAGAGAGAGAGAGAACACAGTTTATTCTCATTTGGTGTAATGTGTACTCTGAGTATACAACCTGGATTTTTAATCTTGCTTCTTAACAAATAATGACTATGTTATAAACACATTATGTACTACTGAGTACACCATGTGCACTGATTATGAGTTTTTAGCCAACTCATTGCAGTAAGAAAAACTCCAGCAGAGCTCTCTTTGCAGGATGGTTCTGACTTAACAACAATATATTAAAAAACAGAAACAGATGGATAGGAACTTATCGAGGACTCCCTATAATATGTATTTCTAAGATGGGTTGAAATGAGGTTACTATTTAGTCCTTTTTATTGTTAAGAATTTAGTCTCATATGTCGTATTTTATTTTACAAAGGGAACAAAAGGAATGCTGGCACTCAGAATGATTTTGTGTTACCCAGTAGTAGGGGCAAGACTTTGAAAGGGATCAGTGAATCAGATGTAATATGGGCTCTATTTGAGCCACCAAATCTGTATTTTGCTGACAGCCAGGATTCCAGTTTTGAAAAGCTGCATAGGCATTTCCGGCAACTAGAAAGAACTTTATCCCTATTTTCATTCTCGCATACCTATTATGACTTTGTTCAGTAAACAAGGGGGCTTATGGGAAATGGAAACAAGGCGACATGTTTTATTGAAAAACTTTGCATGTCTTACACTGAGAATTTAAAACATGAGCAGTATTGTACTTTCCCTTTCTGATACAGGTAACCAAAATTGCCTCATTTATTTGCTCCCCTACTGATTTATTCAACATGGAAAGCAAACAAAACAGCCTCAAATAGGGAGCTTTACTAACAAAGCACATTTTAGCTCAGCATTTAAAATTTTTTCAGCTAGAAATGTTGGTCTAAATGGAATTTTACACTTGCAAAATGAAACTCAAACAACTGCACAGAAAACTTATAACTAGGGTCCTAAAAGATTTGAATATTGGAAAGCTTTATTCCTCTTTTGCCTTCTTTCTTCAGTTAAGCTTCTTAAGTGGTATAAAATGTCTAAAAGTATTTCATGCCTAC